>NW_028120066.1:0-248950 GCF_965119305.1 Pelophylax lessonae | reverse complement strand
CTGCATCTCCCTCAATTCTATAATCCGTTATTTTCTGAATTATACCCCCTACTTCCGACCAGTATTTCTTTATATCTGGGCAATTCCAGAAAATATGGTACAACGTACTCTCTCCCTCCCCACATCTCCAGCACCTATCAGATTCCTGGGGATACCACTTATGTAATTTATCTGGTGTATTATACCATCTGGTTAAGATCTTATAATTTGTTTCCTGAATTTTAGTGCACTTTGTTGGCCCGAATGTTAACCTACATATTCTCTGTACCTGTGCTATTGTTATATCCCTATTTAAATCTGATTTCCACTTTTCCACCCAATTTAATTTTGGTTGTTCTATTGGGGTATTCATCATTTTTATATAGCATAGAGAGGACACGTCTACTACTCTCCCCCTTCTCACATAGCCTCTCAAAGTTTGTCAACGGTTTTACAAATTTCTCCGGCCTTGGGAGCGACTCCAAGAAATGTCGTACCTGGAGCGCCTCCCAAAAGGGGAGGCCAAATGGTCCGTTCCTATCTGTTAAATTAGGGATCGAGGGCCAGCTCCTCTGATTCGCAAATGTTTTTACACTTACTTGTCCGGATTCTCGTAGTTTTTTGAAATACTGTCTATCCAGTCCTGGGGTAAAGTTTGGGTTCCCCAATATAGGATATAGAGGGAAATCTATTGTTGTTAACTTTTGCCTCAGGGATTGCTGATTACCTATCTTTATAGTATTTCCTATCAATGGGTGTGTTTTTAATGTCTTAGGGAGACTCTGATAGCACCATAACGCTCTCTTTAAAGACACTGCAGTCTGTGCCTGTTCTATTTGAACCCAAATCTTCATTTCCGAATGGTGCCACCAATCTATTATTCTATTTAGCTGTATGGCATGATAGTATCTACGTAGATCTGGGATCGCAAGTCCTCCCATATGCTTAGGCAAAGTTAAGCTATTACGAGCTATGCGTGGCTTCTTCTTGGCCCAGATATATCTAGTAAACATTCCATGTATGGTTTTAAAGAAGCTATTCGATATTTTGATAGGCAGAGCTCGCATCAAATATAAATATTTTGGTAAGATGTTCATTTTTATTAGGTTCCCCCTCCCAAACCAAGACTGGAGTCCCCCCTCCCATTGGTCAAGAAGTCTCCTTGTCTCCTTGACCAGAGGGAGCAAATTCAGGTCGACTAACCTTGACAGGTCTGCTGATATATATGTCCCTTAATTTTTCACTGCCTCTTTCACCCAGATAAAGCCAAAGTTACTTTTTAGTTCCGAGACCCCTATTCCCAGCGCTTCCGATTTCCCATAATTTATTTTGAGATTCGACATGTCCCCATACTGTTTAAATTCCTTTAGGAGCACCGGTAGTGAGATGTCTGGCTCTGTCAAGGTAAATAACAGATCATCCGCATAGGCTGCGATTTTATATTGCTCTTTGCCCTGGGAAACTCCTCTTATATCCGGATCCATGCGGATTTTACATAAGAAAGGTTCCAGTACTAGAGCGAAGAGCAATGGGGAAAGTGGACATCCTTGTCTTGTGCCGTTCTTTATATAAAAAGGTTCTGAGAGTACCCCATTAGCCTTCACCCTCGCTGTCGGATTTGAATAGACTTTGGTGATTCTTTCCCTCATTACTTCTCCTACTCCTATATATCTGAGCACTGACTGCATAAAGGCCCACTCAACTCTATCGAAAGCCTTTTCTGCGTCGGTGCTCAGTATAACACAGGGGGTCCTTGCTTTATTAACTATGTGGATTAAATTGAGGAAATGAATTACCCTCGAAAGGATCCTCGACATTCTAGTAGCTAATATTTTCGTGAAGATTTTTAAATCTGTATTTAACAGGGAGATAGGCCTATAACTTCCGCAATTTGCTGGGTCCTTACCCTCCTTCAGAATCAGCATCAAGTAGGCTGCCAAAGTATCTCTGGCAAACATCCCCTCTGGACCTCTCTCATTAAATAGTCTTTCCATGTATGGTCCCAAAATTGGGGACAATACATGGAAGTACTGTGGTGTTAATCCATCCGGTCCTGGTGCTTTGCCTATCTTCATGTTTTTTATAGTCTGTTGTATTTCCTCTAACGAGATTTGTTTTTCCAGATCCTCTCGTTCTTCTTCCGATAGTTTAGGGAGACCTGTTTGTATCAAATACTCATCCATCTCTTTCTGTGTTTTCCCTGTCTCCGGTAAATTATACAACAGAGAACAAAAATTCCTAAACTCATCAGAAATTTGTTTCGGTATCACCTTCTTACTTCCCTCTGATGTTACAATCTGTGGGATATAAGATCTTAATTTTTGGTTCTGAATAGATCTTGCTAAGGTATTTCCACATTTGTTTCCTGATTCATAGGATACCTTTCTTGATATTTGTATTGCAGCCTTAGCTCTATATTGGAGTAGATCTGATATTTGTTTTCTTACGATAACTAGTTCCTCTAGTGTCTTATTTACCTTTTTTTGTTTATGCTCTATTTCTAATATTTTAAGTTTCTCTAATAATGTTGTTAATTGTTTATTTCTTTCTTTCTTTATTCTTGCTCCATGCTTTATCAGAACTCCTCTTATCACTGATTTATGGGCTTCCCACAATATTCCTATAGAGCATCCTGGCTGATCGTTAACATCGAAATAGTCCCTAAGCTGCTTCTGTACCTCCACCCTCACCTCTTCTATCTGCAAAAGACTCTCGTTTAATTTCCAAGATCTCTGTTTTATTGAATTAATTGTTGTGACACTATAAATCATTGAGATCATTGCGTGATCTGACCATGTTATGTTGTCTATATCAGTGCATTTAACCGCTTGGAGATGAGTGTGGGGGACCAGAAAGAAATCTATTCTCGAATAACTCCCATGTGGACTTGAATAAAATGTAAATTCCCTTTCCGTCGGGTGTTGAATACGCCATACATCTATCATTTGTTCCTTGTATAGAGTCCTCAGCATCCGTCTGCAAGCCATTGCAGAAATGGTCGATTTAGACCTAGAGGTATCGACCGTTGGATACAGAGGCATATTAAAATCGCCTCCTAGCAATAATTGCCCTTGTGTAAATTTTCTAAGCGTGTTTAGTGTTTTAGCTACAAACCTATCCTGATGTTTATTAGGAGCGTATAAAGTGGCCAAGGTTAACTGGGTTTCCCCTATCTTTCCCTTTAAGAACAAGAATCTGCCATTATCATCGCTTAACTTCTCCTCCAACAGCCATGGAGTTTTCCTATCTATTAGTATCGATACCCCTCGAGATTTTGTTTGCATATTAGTCGTGTGGTGTGTATATATGGGAATGCATTATTTTTCAAGTACGGGAGTTTATCTGACTTAAAATGAGTCTCGTGGATAAATGCTCTGACAGAAGTATCTGCCTTTTTTCTGGTACATTCAAGCCCTTCACATTAAGGGAGACAATCTTGATATCCTCCATTAACTACTCTCAGGGACCTAAGAGGCAGGGGGGAAGCGAACAGAGGAGGAAAAGGACGAGAGGGAGAAAAAAAAAACACACACACACAAAAAATCCCAAAGGAAACAAACAAGAGCAAACTCACTCTTTATTACACACTCACACTTACCAAACCCCTCTTTCACTCGCCTGTGTCCTAATCCCAGTTGGGACGAGTAAAACTCTGTTCCAATAGGGTTCACAGGTCGGATTTAAATCCTTCCAACACACGGCATCTTACTGCCACTAGTGTGTTCTTTATTTTTTGGGGGTAAAATACCCAAAGCGGTCTCCCAAGCTCCTGCTCCTCCCTCCCCTCTCCCTTTCCACCTACATCCATCTTGCCATTATTTCTCCCCTCTCCCCCCCTCAATGCCCCATACCCTCCTCCCCCCCTCACTGGGGGCCCCTCCTTACATTCTCCTATTCCAAAACCTCCCCTCTCTCTCCCTTCCAGGCATCTAATTTCAATAGAGCTTTAAACCCCCAGTATTCCAGAGCCTTGCTTTCTTAGCTTAATCTCTAATTATAAGTTAACCACTCATCTTAAGTCTCTTATTTTAATCCCAACATGAGGGTTTACACAACTTTGACATAAGTCCGGGGAGAAACGAAGAAAGAGGGGGAAAAGAGAGAAAAAAAGAGAAAGAAAAAAAAAATTCTATATCAACCCCCCCCCCCTCTTATTTGTGCTGTGAGTAAAATATCACCCAGTTTTCTAAAAAAAAAAGGAAGGAAAAAAAAAATATTTTTCCAGGATCAACCCCCCCCCCCCCATGTTTGTGCTGTGAGTAAAATATCACCCAGTTTTCTAAAAAAAAAAAAAAAAATCCAATTAATTCTAAGTCAACCATCGACCCCCCCCCCCCTCTTATTTGTGCTATGAGTGAAATACCACCCAATTTTTCCAAACAAACAAAAAAAAATTTCCCATTTTTTCTCCCCCCCCTTCCCTCCTCCCTAAGAGACACGTTTATTGGTGAGGGTTTTTCCTACCAAGGGATGCTCCGGCCTTCCCAGCTCAGTGCGAATCCCATGAATTTTATTCCTTCCCATTATTAAACCAGTTCACTAAAGGGGAAGAGGTGGTAAAAAAAATCGCAAAAAGCGTATTTTGATTGGTTTGCGCAAAAGTTATCGCGTTTACTAACAAAGGGAAAGATTTTTGTCATTTTTGTTGGGTTTTTTTAATGCGTAATGGCGGCGATCTGCAATTTTTTTGTGGTACTGCAAAATTGTGGCGGACAGATCGGACCCTTGACTGACATTTTTGACACTTTTGGGTTTACCAGTGACATTTCTACAGTAATCAGTGCTATACATATGCACTGTTACTGTAAAATTACACTGGCAGTGAAGGGGTTAACTTTTTTTGAGAGGGAGGGGCTGTGTGTGTCCGTAGGGGCATGATTCTAACTGTGATTGGCTGTGGCTTGAGCTGTAGGAACAGTGATCAACGGTCCTTCATAGTAGAACCGTATGATCACTGTTTCTACACAGGGGAGAATGACAGGTGGCTTGTTTACATCAGCCGCCTGACTTTCTCCCTCTGCAGCGACGATCGCCGAGTGACCGGCGGACATCGGGTCCACCGGTCACACGCGTGGGGGGTCTGTGACCATGCGGGAGCGCGCCTCCGGGGGCGCGCGCTCGCTCCCTAGACCCTCACAGGCTAGTGACGTAGATCAACGTCACTTTGCCTGTGAGGGGCTGACTGCCGACGTAAATAGTCGTGCGGCAGTCGGCAAGTGGTTAAGGCTCTAAAAGACAAAAATACAGTCACTTTGACTAAATTTTTTTTAGACCTTTGGTGACGAAATTCAGTTATTTTGACTAAAAAAAGGCTTTTTAGACACTTGGAGACCAAAATTGAGTCATTTTGACCAAAAAAATGTTTCAGGCCATTGGAGCCCAAATGGCCGGTTTTAGACAACTCTTGTCTAAAACCGGCTTTTTAAGGCTCTAAAAGACAAAAATACAGTCATTTTGACTAAAAAAATTTCAGACCTTTGGTGACCAAATGCAGTTATTTTGACTTAAAAAGGCTTTTTAGACACTTGGAGACAAAAATAGAGTCATTTTGACCAAAACATTTTTTCAGGCCATTGGAGCCCAAATGGCCGGTTTTAGACAAATAGTGTCTAAACCCCGGCTTTTTAAGGCTCTAAAAGACAAAAATACAGTCATTTTGACAAAAAAAATTTCAGACCTTTATTGACCAAATGCAGTTATTTTGACTAAAATAGTCTTTTTGGACACTTGGAGACCAAAATACAGTCATTTTGACACAAAAAAAATTTCAGACCATTGGAGACAAAATGCAGTAATCTTGTCTAAAACCGGATTTTTAAGACTCTAAAAGACAAAAATTGGGTCATTTTGACTAAAAAAAATTTCAGACCTTTGGTGACCAAATGCAGTTATTTTGACTAAAAAAAGGCTTTTTAGACACTTGGAGATCAAAATAGAGTCATTTTGACAAAAAAAATTTCAGGCCATTGGAGAGCAAAATGCAGTTATCTTGTCTAAAACCTGCTTTTTAAGACTCTAAAATACAAAAATACAGCCCTTTTTACTAAAAGTTTTTTTTCATTCACAGAATACAGAAGTAAGTGTCGGCCGTAAAATGAAATGCAGGTGAGGAGAAAGACCAGTGCTATGGATACATTCTCAGAGACTTTATTGCATAAAAATAGGTTGCAGCCACCAACCAACCCCTAAAACATTAGGGGTCAAGTATCATATTGGGGGAAGGTAGTTGGAAACGGCGCTACCTTTTATATATAAAGTAAAACCAACAGTGTATCCAGACCATGGGGTAACTTTTAAGATATGTGCAAAATAAAGTGCCAGTGCAAAGAATATGTGTCGGCCGTAAAAGGCCCCAAAAATTAGCCCACATGGGTTTACCTAACAGCTAAGAACGTAGTATTTGCTTGGCTGAAGGTACATTAGGCATTCACAGGAAACAGAAGTAAGTGTCGGCCATAAAAGGCCCTAAAAATTAGCCCACATGGGTTTACCTAACAACTAAGAATGTAGTATTTGGTGGCTGAAGGTATATTAGGCATTCACAGGGTACAGAAGTAAGTGTCTGTATAGGCCCCAAAAATTAGCCCACATGGGTTTAATTGATAGTTAAGAATGTAGTATTCTGTGGCTGAAGGTACATTAGGCATTCACGGGATACAGAAGTAAGTGTCGGCCGTAAAAGGCCCCAAAAATTTGCCCACATCAGTTTGCCTGACAACTAAGAACGTAGTATTTGGTGGCTGGAGGTACATTAGGCATTCACACAGTATACAGAAGTAAGTGTCAGAATGTATAGGCCCCAAAAATTAGCTCACATGGGTTTACCTGACAGCTAAGTATGTAGTATTTGGAGGCTGAAGGTACATTAGGCATTCACAGGATACAGAAGTAAGTGTCGGCCTGTATAGTCCCCAAAAACTAGCCCACATGGGTTTAACTGACAGCTAAGATCGTAGTATTCTGTGGCTGAAGGTACATTAGGCATTCACAGGATACAGAAGTAAGTGTCAGCCTGTATAGGCCCCAAAAATTAGCTCACATGGGTTTAACTGACAGCAAAGAACGTACTGTATTATATGGCTGGAGGTACATTAGGCATTCACAGTATACAGAAGTGTCGGCCTGTATAGGCCCCAAAAATTAGCCCACATGGGTTTAACTGACAGCAAAGAACCTAGTGTATTTGATGGCTGGAGGTACATTAGGCATTCACACAGTATACAGAAGTAAGTGTCGGCCTCTATAGGCCCCAAAAATTAGCTCACATGGGTTTACCTGACTGCTAAGAACGTAGTATTCTGTGGCTAAAGGTACATTAGGCATTCACAGGATACAGAAGTAAGTGTCGGCCATAAAAGGCACCAGAAATTAGCCCACATGGGTATACCTGACACTTACCTTCAGCCACAGAATACTTCGTTCTTAGCTGTCAGTTCAACCCATGTGGGCTAATTTTTGGGGCCTATACAGGCCAACACTTACTTTTGGATGGGAGACCGACAGGGATTACCAGGTGCTGTAGGATTTTGACTTTTCCTTTATTCGTTGGCTTTATTTTTGTTTCTCCTGAGGTAACATCTTGCCATTGCCAAGTTCAAAGGGGTAGAGGGTGGCAGTGGTGATAGCCTATGACCACATCACCCTGAACGTGTCTGATTTCAGAAGCTAAGCAGGGTCGGGCCTGGATGGGAGACCGCCTGGGAAAACCAGGTGCTGAAGGCTTTTGGCTTTTCCTTTATTTGTTGGCTTTCTTTTTGTTTCTCCTGAGGTGCCATCTTGCCATTGCCAAATTCAAAGATGTTGAGGGTTGCAGTTGTGACCGCCTATGGCCACATAACCCTGAAAGCGCCCGATCTCATCAGATCTCAGAAGCTAAGCAGGGTCGGGCCTGGTTAGTACCTGGATGGGAGACCGCCTGTGAATACCAGGTGCTGTAGGCTTTTGGCTTTTCCTTTATTCGTTGGCTTTATTTTTGTTTCTCCTGAGGTGCTATTTTGCCATGGCCAAGTTCAAAGGAGTCGAGGGTGGCAGTGGTGATCGCCTATGGCCACATCACCCTTAACACGCACGATCTCATCTGAGCTCAGAAGCTAAGCAGGGTCGGGCCTGGTTTGTACCTGGATGCGAGACCGCCTGGGAATAGAGGGTGCTGTAGCATTTTGGCTTTTCCTTTATTCATTGGCTTTCTTTTTGTTTCTCCTGAGGTGCCATCTTGCCATTGCCAAGTTCAAAGGGGTCGAGGGTGGCAGCGGTGATTGCCTACAGCCACATCACCATGAACATGCCCGATCTCATCTAATCTCGGAAGCTAAGCAGGGTCGGGTCTGGTTAGTACCTGGATGGGAGACCGCCTGGGAATATCAGGTGCTGTAGGCTTTTGGCTTTTCCTTTATTCGTTGGCTTTCTTTTTGTTTCTCCTGAGTTGCCATCTTGCCATGGGCAAGTTCAAAGGGGTCGAGGGTGGCAGTGATAATCGCCTATGGCCACATCACCCTGAACGCGCCTGATCTCAGAAGATAAGCAGGGTCGGGCCTGGTTAGTAGGGATGGTCGAAAAGTTTGGTTCGACCAGAAGACCCGAATTTCCCGAAAGTTTGGTTCAGATTCCAGAACCCCATTGAAATCAATGGGACCCGAACTTCGGTAATTAAAAAATACAATTTTGAAGCCCTAAAACCCAATAAATGCCCCTAAAAAGTGCCTAGGGTTCTGGGTCATGCCCCAGGGACTATTAATCACACAAACAAAGTTCTTAAAAATTGTCGTTTTTGATAGAGAGCCAATTATTGAAAAAATTATTGGGAAAAAAAAAAGATTTCTTTGGATTTTGTGTCTGTGGGGTCTAAAAGGGGTACCTGTGACGTTTAAGCTCTGTAGCATGTCCAGAACCAGAATTATAGCATGCCAAACCTTCAAAAATGACTTTTTTGCTCAACCGTTCCTTTCTTTTGCTCCTAATCAACTGATTAGAACAAGATTAGAGTTTTTTTTTAAAAAGGTACTGTCTCTTTAAATGTGCATATAATTAACGGGTGTATTTTCACAATGTCAGGACCCAGACTTGAAACTGGGACCTCCAGTGTGTCTGCTAATGACACTACTTGCTGAGCCACCTGGAATGCTGGACAGCTCCTTGGACAGCTCCTTGGACAAATCCTTGAATGACCCTGCTGTGAACCTTTATTGCCTTGAACTTTGAACCCTTTGCTCCACCCATGAACTTCCTGTTTTAAGCCATGTCTTTGCACTTCCTGGTTGGCAGAATATTGTGCCTTCAACAGCCGATATCTCGCTTGTCTCTCCTGCTGCCATCCGTATCTTTGCTACCATCCATTATCGACACTTGGCTTGTTCCTCGACTATGCTTTTGCCTAATCCCGACCTGCAACTACTTGTTACCGACCTTTGGCTATTCCTAGACTACGCTTCTGTTTGATCCTGACCTGCTGTATCTGCTACTGGACCCTGGCTTGCTCACCTCCTGGTGGGGCGATCCTGAGGACCGCAACCTGGTACTAACACGCAGCAAAATCCATCTCCACCATCGAGGGAGTCAAACTAGGCCTTGCAGATTGACGCATGTCTTCCTCCTCCTCCTCCTCAAAGCCTGCAAAAGTTCCCGAAGAATCGTCGTCCTCCTCTTCCACCCCTGGATCCTGCTCGGGCCTCTGGGAGCTAGGCATAATGGGGTCAGGATTCTCAGGATAAAGGGGGCCTTGAGAGGCAAGGAAGTCCTCCTCTTCCTCCTGCTGCTCTGCCTCCAGTGCCCTGTCCATAATGCCACGCAGAGTGTGCTCCAACAAAAACAGTACCGGTAGGGTGTCACTGATGCATGCGCTGTCCCGGCTGACCATCCGTGTGGACTTCTCAAATGCAGAGAGGACAGCACATGCATCCTTAATCAAAAGCCACTGCCGTGGTGAAAAGAAGCCCAGGCGCGCTGAGCCAGTGCTGGTGCTGTACTCGCAGAGATATTCATTTAGGGCCCTCTGCTGCATGTACAGGCGCTGCAGCATAGCCAAGGTGGAGTTTCAGCGGGTGGGCATGTCACAGACGAGGCGGTGTACCGGCAGGTGAAACTCGCGCTGCACTTCGGCCAAACGTGCAGTGGCACTGTACGACCGCCTGAAGTGATTGCACACCCTTCTTGCCATCCTTAGCACATCCTGCATTCCCGGGTATGAGTTCAAAAACCACTGTACTACGAGTTTCAGGACATGCGCCAGGCATAGCACATGGGTCAACTTTCCCTGACGAAGGGCGGCCAGGAGGTTTGACCCATTATCGGTAACCACCATCCCTGGTTGCAGCTGGCGTGGTGTCAACCACCTCTGGGCCTGTGCCTGCAGAGCCCCAAGAATCTCAGGGGCAGTATGCTGCCTGTCCCCTAGACACACAAGCTGCAGCACTGCTTGACACCTTTTGGCCTGAGACATAGAATAGCCCTTTGAACGCTTACGTAGTACCTCATTATATTCAAAGGACCATTCTGCAGAGGAGGGCATGGAGGAGGATGAGTAGGAGGAGGAGCAGAAGGGGGTAGAAGTGATCGATCTACCCGGATCAGCGACACCACCAGCTGTTTGCAGACGTGGGGGCAACCTGGCTGCAGCACCGAGCTCTGGCTACAATCCCATCCGCTGGCAAGCAGTGTCACCCAATGAGCAGTGACAGAAATGTACCGTCCCTGCCCATGTTTGCTTGACCAAGTGTCAGCCATCAGGTGTATCTTACGGCTGACTGCCGTGGCCAGGGACGACACTACATTGCCTTCCACAATAAAGAGGGGGGGGGGGGGGGTTGATATAGAAATGTTTTTTTTCTTTCTCTTTTTTTCTCTCTTTTCCCCCTCTTTCTTCGTTTCTCCCCGGGCTTATGTCAAAGTTGTGTAAACCCTCATGTTGGGATTAAAATAAGAGACTTAAGATGAGCGGTTAACTTATAATTAGAGATTAAGCTAAGAAAGCAAGGCTCTGGAATACCGGGGGTTTAAAACTCTATTGAAATTAGATGCCTGGAAGGGAGAGAGAGGGGAGGTTTTGGAATAGGAGAATGTAAGGAGGGGCCCCCAGTGAGGGGGGGGAGGGGGAGGAGGGTATGGGGCATTGAGGGGGGGGGGGAGAGGGGAGGGGGGAGAGGGAAGAAATAATGGCAAGATGGATGTAGGTGGAAAGGGAGAGGGGAGGGAGGAGCAGGAGCTTGGGAGACCGCTTTGGGTATTTTACCCCCAAAAAATTAAGAACACACTAGTGGCAGTAAGATGCCGTCTGTTGGAAGGATTTAAATCCGACCTGTGAACCCTATTGGACCAGAGTTTTACTCGTCCCAACTGGCATTGGGACACAGGCGAGTGAAAGAGGGGTTTGGTAAGTGTGAGTGTGTAATAAAGAGTGAGTTTGCTCTTGTTTTTTTTTTTGGGGTTTTTTTTTGGGGGGGGGGTTTCCCTCTCCCCTCCTTTTCCTCCTCTGTTCGCTTCCCCCCTGCCTCTTAGGTCCCTGAGAGTAGTTAATGGAGGATATCAAGATTGTCTCCCTTAATGTGAAGGGCTTGAATGTACCAGAAAAAAGGCAGATACTTCTGTCAGAGCTCAAACGGGTAAAGGCAAATATAGCATTTATCCACGAGACTTATTTTAAGTCAGATAAACTCCCGTACTTGAAAAATAATGCATTCCCATATATACACACCACGCGACTAATATGCAAACAAAATCTCGAGGGGTATCGATACTAATAGATAGGAAAACTCCATGGCTGTTGGAGGAGAAGTTAAGCGATGATAATGGCAGATTCTTGTTCTTAAAGGGAAAGATAGGGGAAACCCAGTTAACCTTGGCCACTTTATACGCTCCTAATAAACATCAGGATAGGTTTGTAGCTAAAACACTAAACACGCTTAGAAGATTTACACAAGGGCAATTATTGCTAGGAGGCGATTTTAATATGCCTCTGTCTCCAACGGTCGATACCTCTAGGTCTAAATCGACCATTTCTGCAATGGCTTGCAGACGGATGCTGAGGACTTTATACAAGGAACAAATGATAGATGTATGGCATATTCAACACCCGACGGAAAGGGAATATACATTTTATTCAAGTCCACATGGGAGTTATTCGAGAATAGATTTCTTTCTGGTCCCCCACACTCATCTCCAAGCGGTTAAATGCACTGATATAGACAACATAACATGGTCAGATCACGCAATGATCTCAATGATTTATAGTGTCACAACAATTAATTCAATAAAACAGAGATCTTGGAAATTAAACGAGAGTCTTTTGCAGATAGAAGAGGTGAGGGTGGAGGTACAGAAGGAGCTTAGGGACTATTTCGATGTTAACGATCATTCAGGATGCTCTATAGGAATATTGTGGGAAGCCCATAAATCAGTGATAAGAGGAGTTCTGATTAAGCATGGAGCAAGAATAAAGAAAGAAATAAATAAACAATTAACAACATTATTAGAGAAACTTAAAATATTAGAAATAGAGCATAAACAAAAAAAGGTAAATAAGACACTAGAGGAACTAGTTATCGTAAGAAAACAAATATCAGATCTACTCCAATATAGAGCTAAGGCTGCAATACAAATATCAAGAAAGGTATCCTATGAATCAGGAAACAAATGTGGAAAGACCTTAGCAAGATCTATTCAGAACCAAAAATTAAGATCTTATATCCCACAGATTGTAACATCAGAGGGTAGTAAGAAGGTGATACCGAAACAAATTTCTGATGAGTTTAGGAATTTTTATTCTCTGTTGTATAATTTACCGGAGACAGGGAAAATACAGAAAGAGATGGATGAGTATTTGATACAAACAGGTCTCCCTAAACTATCGGAAGAAGAACGAGAGGATCTGGAAAAACAAATCTCGTTAGAGGAAATACAACAGACTATAAAAAACATGAAGATAGGCAAAGCACCAGGACCGGATGGATTAACACCACAGTACTTCCATGTATTGTCCCCAATTTTGGGACCATACATGGAAAGACTATTTAATGAGAGAGGTCCAGAGGGGATGTTTGCCAGAGATACTTTGGCAGCCTACTTGATGCTGATTCTGAAGGAGGGTAAGGACCCAGCAAATTGCGGAAGTTATAGGCCTATCTCCCTGTTAAATGCAGATTTAAAAATCTTCACGAAAATATTAGCTACTAGAATGTCGAGGATCCTTTCGAGGGTAATTCATTTAGATCAAGTAGGATTCATGATGGCAAGAAAAGCGAAAGACAATACTACGAGAGCCCTCAATTTAATCCACATAGTTAATAAAGCAAGGACCCCCTGTGTTATACTGAGCACCGACGCAGAAAAGGCTTTCGATAGAGTTGAGTGGGCCTTTATGCAGTCAGTGCTCAGATATATAGGAGTAGGAGAAGTAATGAGGGAAAGAATCACCAAAGTCTATTCAAATCCAACAGCGAGGGTGAAGGCTAATGGGGTACTCTCAGAACCTTTTTATATAAAGAACGGCACAAGACAAGGATGTCCACTTTCCCCATTGCTCTTCGCTCTAGTACTGGAACATTTCTTATGTAAAATCCACATGAATCCGGATATAAGAGGAGTTTCCCAGGGCAAAGAGCAATATAAAATCGCAGCCTATGCGGATGATCTGTTATTTACCTTGACAGAGCCAGACATCTCACTACCGGTGCACCTAAAGGAATTTAAACAGTATGGGGACATGTCGAATCTCAAAATAAATTATGGGAAATCAGAAGCGCTGGGAATAGGGGTCTCGGAAGTAAAAAGGAAGAGACTAAAAAGTAACTTTGGCTTTATCTGGGTGAAAGAGGCAGTGAAATATTTAGGGACATATATATCAGCAGACCTGTCAAGGTTAGTCGACCTGAATTTGCTCCCTCTGGTCAAGGAGACAAGGAGACTTCTTGACCAATGGGAGGGGGGACTCCAGTCTTGGTTTGGGAGGGGGAACCTAATAAAAATGAACATCTTACCAAAATATTTATATTTGATGCGAGCTCTGCCTATCAAAATATCGAATAGCTTCTTTAAAACCATACATGGAATGTTTACTAGATATATCTGGGCCAAGAAGAAGCCACGCATAGCTCGTAATAGCTTAACTTTGCCTAAGCATATGGGAGGACTTGCGATCCCAGATCTACGTAGATACTATCATGCCATACAGCTAAATAGAATAATAGATTGGTGGCACCATTCGGAAATGAAGATTTGGGTTCAAATAGAACAGGCACAGACTGCAGTGTCCTTAAAGAGAGCGTTATGGTGCTATCAGAGTCTCCCTAAGACATTAAAAACACACCCATTGATAGGAAATACTATAAAGATAGGTAATCAGCAATCCCTGAGGCAAAAGTTAACAACAATAGATTTCCCTCTATATCCTATATTGGGGAACCCAAACTTTACCCCAGGACTGGATAGACAGTATTTCAAAAAACTACAAGAATCCGGACAAGTAAGTGTAAAAATGTTTGCGAATCAGAGGAGCTGGCCCTCGATCCCTAATTTAACAGATAGGAACGGACCATTTGGCCTCCCCCTTTGGGAGGCGCTCCAGGTACGACATTTCTTGGAGTCGCTCCCAAGGCCGGAGAAATTTGTAAAACCGTTGACAAACTTTGAGAGGCTATGTGAGAAGGGGGAGAGTAGTGGACGTGTCCTCTCTATGCTATATAAAAATGATGAATACCCCAATAGAACAACAGAAATTAAATTGGGTGGAAAAGTGGAAATCAGATTTAAATAGGGATATAACAATAGCACAGGTACAGAGTATGTAGGTTAACATTCGGGCCAACAAAGTGCACTAAAATTCAGGAAACAAATTATAAGATCTTAACCAGATGGTATAATACACCAGATAAATAACATAAGTGGTATCCCCAGGAATCTGATAGGTGCTGAAGATGTGGGGAGGGAGAGAGTACGTTGTACCATATTTTCTGGAATTGCCCAGATATAAAGAAATACTGGTCGGAAATAGGGGGTATAATTCAGAAAATAACGGATTATAGAATTGAGGGAGATGCAGCCTTTTGCCTCTTGCAGATATCGGGGCTATCAAGGAAGAAATATGAAAGATCGATATTACCTCATATGATGAATGCTGCAAGAGCATGCATACCGCAATACTGGAGGAGGACAAATCCCCCCTCAGTATCTGAATGGGCACGGAAATTAGAGTATATAAATAAAATGGAGGATTTAGTACTTTCCTCACAAAACAAATACGAACAATATAAGGCGATATGGGGTATCTGGATGTAATGTTCTGGTACCTTTGGGTACCCTAATTACTCTTTCATAAGTGTATGCGCCCCACCATTCTCTTTTGGTAAGGTGCGCATACACCTTTAAGACTGATGCTGTCATCACTGAGCGCCGGACTGGATGGCTATTTAGATCGCCGGCTCTCACTCACATGTGTTCGTTCAAACTGCTTTGTGCCTTGATGCTAACCTGTCTTGAAGCTCTCATGCTTGCAAGCATACCTCGCTGTCGGAACCACGCTGCGCTGATCCCTGTATCCCGCTACCGGATCATCCGCTCTTGCCGAACCTCTCCTCTGCTACATTGCTATTAGTGATAAGTACCCCACAGGGGAAACCTCTATAACTTCATACTAAAGCTTACACTATCTAGCTCTGCATACTAAGGACTATTACTACATCTGCATTATCTAAGATTGCTAGCTCTTGAGCCTACTACCACCTGTTCTTGCACTGGGTTGATCTCTCTTGTATGTCCACCTGCTACTCTGTCATCTGCTACCATACATGATTGCTAAAGCTATCTGCATCCCATCTGCTACTATCTTACTTTCAAGAACATTTCCTTTCAAGTGTCTGTCATCTACCATCTCTACCCAACCTGTCTCTTCAGCCTATCATCACTGTGTTACTATATACATAAGTCACTCTAGGAAACATCTTATTGAGTGTGTGTATTTACTTGCTGAATTGAGATCATCCACACATGATGAGTCATTGAGAGTTGGGAATGGTGTCTCAGCGTTTCTCTACATGACTACTGAAGTGGAATATTTCTGCAGCTGAAAATCCACATCATACATAAAACGCAGGAGCGTTACACTGGAACTTATTTACGACCTCGGATGAGGGGAAACAACTTCTCCACTTAGCACCCTAAAATATGAGCTTGGGGGACTAGACTACAAAGGTTCAGCGTTTTGGATGCCCTGGTTGAGGGAGAAGAGGGGGAGGGGGGGAGAGGGGGAGGAGAAAAAATTTATAAAAAATGTTTTTTTTTGTTTTTTTTGTGAGTGGATGTTTGTTTGATAGTATGAGTGAGGGAAGGGGGGGAGGGTAGGGAGGGAGGGGAAAAGAGTGGAAAGGAGAAAAGAATAGTGTAGGAGACGGAAAGATGAACTCCATAGCTGTCTTCTCGGAAGACACAATACAGAGGTAGATTAAAGGGGGCAGCAGTGATGTTTGGAGAGGAAGGGAGAGGGAAGAGTGAAAAGGAAGATTGGGTAAGAGCCTTGCGATCTGGACAAACTGTTTCCTCGTCAAGGAATTTTTTTCTCTTTCTTATTGTGGGCACTATTGGTACCCTGGAAAATGATGAATATTTCTTTGAATGTGAACACATTGTGTACTGGGAAGAGGATGGGGGCTTGTATTGTGGTTCTCGTTCTCTTTTTGTTTATGCCTTGGAGGTATATATTATACTTTGTGTTGTAATTCTCCTTGAAATTGAAATAAAGAACAATAAATACAAAAAAAAAAAAGAAAGCTAAGAACGTAGTATTCTGTGGCTGAAGGTACATTAGGCATTCACGGGATACAGAAGTAAGTGTCGGCCTTAAAAGGCCCCAAAAATTAGCCCACATCAGTTTACCTGACAACTGAGAACGTAGTATTTGGTGCCTGGAGGTACATTAGGCATTCACACAGTATACAGAAGTAAGTGTCGGCCTGTATAGGCCCCAAAAATTAGCTCACATGGGTTTAACTGACAGCAAAGAACGTAGTATTCTGTGGCTGAAGGTACATTAGGCATTCACAGGATACAGAAGTAAGTGTCGGCCATAAAAGGCCCCAGAAATTAGCCCACATGGGTTTACCTGACACTCACCTTCAGCCACAGAATACTACGTTCAACCCTTGGCTAATTTTTGGGGCCAATACAGGCCGACACTTACTTCTGTACCCTGTGAATGCCTAATGTACCTTCAGCCACCAAATACTACGTTCTTAGCTGTCAGGCTAATTTTTGGGGACTTTTATGGCCGACACTTACTTCTATATCCTGTGAATGCCTAATGTACCTTCAGCCACAGAATACTAAATACATTCATTTTGACAAAAAAAAGACCATTGGAGACCAAATGCAGTTATCTTGTCTAAAACCGGCTTTTAAAGACTCTAAAAGACAAAAAATAGTCATTTTGACTAAAAAATGTTGTCAGACCTTTGGTGAATAAATGCAGTTATTTTGACTAAAGTAGGCTTTTTAGACACTTGGGAGACCAAAATAGAGTCATTTTGACCAAAAACTATTTTTCAGGCCATTGGAACCCAAATAAAGTTATCTTGTTTAAAAACAGGCTTTTTAAGGCTCTAAAAGACAAAAATACAGTAATTTTGACTAAATATTTTTTTCAGACCTTTGGTGACCAAATGCAGTTATTCTAACTAACAAAAAGGCTTTTTAGACACTTGGAGACCAAAATAGAGTCATTTTGACCAAAAAAATGTTTTCAGGACATAGAAGCCCAAATGTCTAAAATCTTGTCTAAAACCGGCTTTTTAAGGCTCTAAAAGACAAAAATACAGTAATTTTGAGAAAAAAAAATTTCAGACCTTTGATGACCAAATACAGTTATTCTGACTAAAAAAGGCTTTTTAGACACTTGGAGACCAAAATAGAGTCATTTTGACCAAAAACACAGTCCACAGGAGCCATTGGAGCCAAATGTCTAAAATCTTGCCTAAAACCGGCTTTTTAAGGCTCTACAAGACATAAATGTAGTCATTTTGACTACATTTTTTTTCAGACGTTTGGTGACCAAATGCAGTTATTTTGACTAAAAAAAGTTTTTTTAGACACTTGGAGACCAAAATAGAGTCATTTTGACCAAAACATTTTTTTCAGGCCATTGGAGCCCAAATGGCCGATTTTAGACAAATCTTGTCTAAACCCAGCTTTTTAAGGCTCTAAAAGACAAAAATACAGTCATTTTGACTAAAATTGTTTTTCAGACCTTTGGTGACCAAATGCAGTTATTTTGACTAAAATAGGCTTTTTAGACACTTGGAGACCAAAATACAGTCATTTTGACCTAAAAAATTTTTTCAGACCATTGGAGACAAAATAGGCATTCACAGGGTACAGAAGTAAGTGTCGGCCTGTATAACCCCAAAAAATTAACCCACATGGGTTTAATTGACAGCTAAGAACGTAGTATTCTTTGGCTGAAGGTACATTAGGCATTCACTGGATACAGAAGTAAGTGTCGGCCATAAAAGGCCCCAAAAAATAGCCCACATGGGTTTACCTGACAGCTAAGAATATAGTATTCTGTGGCTGAAGGTACATTAGGCATTCACAGGGTACAGAAGTAAGTTTCGGCCTGTATAGGCCCCAAAAATTAGCCCAAATGGGTTTACCTGACAGCTAAGAATGTAGTATTCTGGTGGTACATTAGGCTTTCACAGGATACAGAAGTAAGTGTCAGCCTGTATAGACCCCAAAACTTAGCTCACATGGGTTTAACTGACAGCAAAGAACATAGTGTATTTGATGGCTGGAGGTAAATTAGGCATTCACACAGGAGAAACAAAAAGAAAGCCAACGAATAACTTGAGGTGCCATCTTGCCATGGCCAAGTTCAAAGGGGTCGAGGGTGGCAGTGGTGATCGCCTATGGCCACATCACCCTGAATGCACCCGATCTTGTCTAATCTTGGAAGCTAAGCAGGGTCGGGCCTGGTTAGTACCTGGATGGGAGACCGCCTGGGAATACCAGTTGCTGTAGGCTTTTGGCTTTTCCTTTATTCGTTGGCTTTCTTTTTTGTTTCTCCTGAGGTGCCATCTTTCCATGGCCAAGTTCAAAGGGGTCGAGGGTGGCAGGGGTGATCGCCTACGGCCACATCACCCTGAACGTGCCCTATCTCGTCTGATCTCAGAAGCTAAGCAGGGTCAGGCCTGGTTAGTACCTGGATGGGAGACCGCCTGGGAATACCAGGTGCTGTAAGGCTTTTCCATTTTTTTTTTTAAATTTTGTAATATAACACGTGAGTATCAACAACAGAAAAGGTACAATTAAATGCAGACATTATGCAAATTAGGTCACTCATAGTATGGGTAACCTGAACTGGGGAATTGCAGGGCGGGGGGAGGGGGGTCCAGGGTAAAAAGAGCATGGAAACTGATGGGGAATGTGAGAGTGGGGAAGAGTTCTTGGGCGAGTCCTGGAACGTAAATGTATATTGATCCATAGAGGGGTCGGATTTGGGGAAGGAGTACTTGACGTAATTGTCCCATTTCTGTAGAAATGATTTCCGTGAGGATGGGGCTGAAAAAAACGTGTTGAGGCGGTCAATGGAAAGAAGTGTGGAAAGCTCTGATCTGACCCGGGAAACTAAGGGGGGAGTCGTGGAGATCCAATTAGTTAGGATTGTCCTTCTGGCCACCAGTAAACAGGTCAGGATCCACAGACGATGTGGCGAGGCAGGGGTGCTAGACCACTTTTGGAGGCGTTTGTCCCAGTAACCGAACAGGAGCAATATAGGGTCTTTGGGTATGTGCCACTTCGTCACTTCCCCGATGAAGGTCAGTACCTGGTCCCAGAATGTCGTGATATAGGGACAGGACCAGAACTTGTGGCAAAGAGAAGGTCTTTCCGCGGAACATAACGGACAATTATGAGCATCCTGAATCGTTTTGTTTAGAGGTACATTAGGCATTCACACAGTATACAGATGTAAGTGTCGGCATGCATAGGCCCCAAAAATTAGCTCACATGGGTTTACCTGACAGCTAAGTATGTAGTATTTGGAGGCTGAAGGTACATTAGGCATTCACAGGATACAGAAGTAAGTGTCGGGGGGTGTGGCCTGCAGTGAACGTCCACAATTTATGCGCTGACGGAGACGGATAGGCGGGGCAATAGACAGGTCCCGGATCCCGGAAGAAAGACAGCGTGTCAGCGACCACAAGCGGCATTTCACAAGAAGAGACATCCGGACTTAGAATGCAGCGTCCGGAACCAAACATTAACCGGATGTCACATTAAGAGTCAATCAAGACCAATATTAGCACTCATACAATATTCAGTGCAAAATAAATCTTATGCAGATGGATACAGCATATGTAAGCCCAATTGAGCTAAACACACAAGTACCCATTAGCTTTGCATGATTAGATGGTCACAATGGACCACAGTGGAAACCGGCGCCATCTCTCAGCAGAAATAAAAAAATCGGGAGACTCCGACCACACCGCCAAATACAACACTAATACATAAAAGATATATTAGCAATATTACCAATCATAAATCTAAAATACATGATCTTAAATAAAAACATATTAAAAAGGCCTCTCAAAAAGAAAATACAGATAAAAACACATGAACTCATTTGTTATAGGCTAAATGGAAACTAGTATACAGGCAATCTACCTTCAAACTATGAATTATGAATTATTGATGAAGGAATTGATGTCCCAATCCATATTGAGCCCGTGAGGGGCATAGGATTTGAGGCGGTAAATCCAACTGGTCTCCAACTGGGAGACCCCTCTCGTCAGATTGCTACCCCTCCAATTACCCGGGAATTTATCAATCCCCATAAAAATAGTGCCAATAGGATCTTTATTATGGCAGAGAGCATAGTGCCTCGGCGCGCTATGTTTAGGGAAAGCTTTTATAATATTAGCCACATGCTCGTTTAACCGTACATGCAGCTTGCGTATCGTGCGGCCCACGTATTCCAAACGCAAAGGATACACGACATAGCGTGTAGAGCATGTAATGAATGGGCCAGGAGAAACAAAAAGAAAGCCAACGAATAAAGGAAAAGCCAAAAGCCTACAGCACCTGGTATTTCCACGCGATCTCCCATCAAGGTACTAACCAGGCCCGGCCCTGCTTAGCTTCCGAGATCAGACAAGATCAGGCACATTCAGGGTGAGACCGAAATACAGTCATTTTGACCCAAAAAAAAAATTTCAGACCATTGGAGACAAAATGCAGTAATCTTGTCTAAAACCGGCTTTTTAACCACTTACCGACCGCCGCACGACTATCTACGTCGGCGGTCAGCCCCTCACAGGCAAACTGACGTAGGTCTACGTCGCTTGCTTGTGAGGGTCTAGGGAGCGAGCGCCCGCCCCCGGAGGCGCGCTCCCGCTCCCGCGTGGTCACGGATCCCCCCGCGCGTGTGACTGGCGGACCCGATGTCCGCCGGTCACTCTGCGATCGGCAGGGGAGAGGGAGAAAGTCAGGCGGCTTGTGTAAACAAGCTGCCTGTCATTCTCCCCTGTGTATGAATGATGATCATACGGTTCTAGAACCGTAGAACCGTTGATCACCGTTCATACATCTGAAGCCACAGCCAATCACAGTAGAAAGCACGCCCCTAGGGACACACATAGCCCCTCCCTTTCAAAAAAAGTTAACCCCTTCACTGCCAGTGTATTTTTACAGTAACAGTGCATATGTATAGCACTGATTACTGTAGAAATGTCACTGGTAACCCCAAAAGTGTCAAAAATGTCAGTCAAGAGTCCGATCTGTCCGCCGTAATGTCGCAGTACCGCAAAAAAATCGCAGATCGCCGCCATTACGCGTTAAAAAAAAAAACAACAAAAATGACAAAAATCTTTCCCTTTCTTAGTAAACGCGATAACTTTTGCGCAAACCAATCAAAATACGCTTTTTGTGATTTTTTTTACCAAACATAGGTAGCATAAAACAAATTGGCCGAAAAATGTTAAAAAATTTTGATTTTTACATTTTTTTTGGGGGGGGGGGGGAATTTCATATAAAAAAATGTGAAAAATATTGCTATTTTTGCAAAATTTACGCTCTTTTTTTGTTTATAGCGCATGATCAAAAAATCGCACAGGTGATCAAATACCACCAAAAGAAAGCTCTGTTTGTGGGAAAAAAAGGACGTCAAATTTGTGTAGATACAGCGTCGCATGACCGCGCAAGTGTCCGTTAAAGTCACGCAGTGCCGAATCGCAAAATACCCCCTGGTCAGGAAGGGGGTAAAATCTTCGGGGGCTTAAGTGGTTAACACTCTAAAAGACAAAAATCAAGTAATTTTGACTAAAATAATTTTTTCAGACTTTTTTTGACTAAAAAAGGCTTTTAAGACACTTGGAGACCAAAATAGAGTCATTTTGACCAATAACATTTTCAGGGCATTGGAGAGCAAAATGCAGCGATCTTGACTAAAACCGGCTTTTTAAGACTCTAAAATACAAAAATTTAGTCATTTTGAATAAAAAAATGTTTCATTCACAGGATACAGAAGTAAGTGTCGGCCGTAAGAGGCCCCAAAAATTAGCCCACATGGGTTTACCTGACAGCTAAGAACGTAGTATTTGGTGGCTGAAGGTATATTAGGCATTCACAGGGTACAGAAGTAAGTGTCGGCCTGTATAACCTCAAAAATGAGCCCACATGGGTTTAATTGACAGCTAAGAACGTAGGATTCTTTGGATGAATGTACATTAGGCATTCACTGGATACAGAAGTAAGTGTCGGCCATAAAAGGCCCCAAAAAATAGCCCACATGGGTTTACCTGACAGCTAAGAATGTAGTATTCTGTGGCTGAAGGTACCTTAGGCATTATACAGGATAAAGAAGTAAGTGTCGGCCATAAAAGGCCCCAAAAATAGGCCAAATGGGTTTACCTGACAGCTAAGAATGTAGTATTCTGTGGCTGAAGGTACCTTAGGCATTATACAGGATAAAGAAGTAAGTGTCGGCCATAAAAGGCCCCAAAAATTAGCCCACATCAGTTTACCTGACAACTAAGAACGTAGTATTTGGTGGCTTGAGGTACATTAGGCATTCACACAGTATACAGAAGTAAGTGTCGGACTGTATAGGCCCCAAAAATTAGCTCACATGGGTTTAAATGACAGCAAAGAACGTAGTGTATTTGATGGCTGGTGGTACATTAGGCATTCACAGTAGACAGAAGTAAGTGTCGGCCTGTATAGGCCCCAAACATTAGCTCACATGGGTTTAACTGACAGCACAGAACGTAGTATTTGATGGCTGGAGGTACATTAGGCTTTCACAGGATACAGAAGTAAGTGTCAGCCTGTATAGGCCCCAAAACCTAGCTCACATGGGTTTAACTGACAGCAAATAACATAGTGTATTTGATGGCTGAAGGTACATTAGGCATTCACAGTATACAGAAGTAAGTGTCGGACTGTATAGGCCCCAAAAATTAGCTCACATGGGTTTAACTGACAGCAAAGAACGTAGTGTATTTGATGGCTGGAGGTACATTAGGCATTCACAGTAGACTGAAGTAAGTGTCGGCCTGTATAGGCCCCAAACATTAGCTCACATGGGTTTAACTGACAGCACAGAACGTAGTATTTGATGACTGGAGGTACATTAGGCTTTCACAGGATACAGAAGTAAGTGTCAGCCTGTATAGGCCCCAAAACTTAGCTCGCATGGGTTTAACTGACAGCAAAGAACGTAGTGTATTTGATGGCTGGTGGTACATTAGGCATTCACAGTAGACAGAAGTAAGTGTCGGCCTGTATAGGCCCCAAACATTAGCTCACATGGGTTTAACTGACAGCACAGAACGTAGTATTTGATGGCTGGAGGTACATTAGGCTTTCACAGGATACAGAAGTAAGTGTCAGCCTGTATAGGCCCCAAAACCTAGCTCACATGGGTTTAACTGACAGCAAATAACATAGTGTATTTGATGGCTGAAGGTACATTAGGCATTCACAGTATACAGAAGTAAGTGTCGGACTGTATAGGCCCCAAAAATTAGCTCACATGGGTTTAACTGACAGCAAAGAACGTAGTGTATTTGATGGCTGGAGGTACATTAGGCATTCACAGTAGACTGAAGTAAGTGTCGGCCTGTATAGGCCCCAAACATTAGCTCACATGGGTTTAACTGACAGCACAGAACGTAGTATTTGATGACTGGAGGTACATTAGGCTTTCACAGGATACAGAAGTAAGTGTCAGCCTGTATAGGCCCCAAAACTTAGCTCGCATGGGTTTAACTGACAGCAAAGAACATAGTGTATTTGGTGGCTGAAGGTATATTAGGCATTCACAGTATACAGAAGTAAGTGTCGGCCTGTATAGGCCCCAAAAAATAGCTCACATGGGTTTAACTGACAGCAAAGAACGTAGTATTTGATGGCTAGAGGTAAATTAGGCATTCACACAGGAGAAACAAAAAGAAAGCCAACAAATAACCTGAGGTGCCATCTTGCCATGGCCAAGTTCAAAGGGGTCGAGGGTGGCAGTGGTGATTGCCTACGGCCACATCACCCTGAACGCACCCAATCTGGTCTGATCTCAGAAGCTAAGCAGGGTCGGTCCTGGTTAGTACCTGGATGGGAGATCGACTGGGAATACCAGGTGCTGTAGGCTTTTGGCTTTTCCTTTATTCGTTGGCTTTCTTTTTGTTTCTCCTGAGGTGCCATCTTGCCATGGCCAAGTTCAAAAGGACCGAGGGTGGCAGTGGTGATCGCCTACGGCCACATCACCCTGAACGCGCCCAATCTGGTCTGATCTCAGAAGCTAAGCAGGGTCGGGCTGGTTAGTACCTGGATGGGAGACCAACTGGGAATACCAGGTGCTGTAGGCTTTTGGCTTTTCCTTTATTCGTTGGCTTTCTTGTTGTTTCTCCTGAGTTGCCATCTTGCCATGGCCAAGTTCAAAGGGGTCGAGGGTGGAAGTAGTGATTGCCTACGGCCACATCACCCTGAACACGCCCAATCTGGTCTGATCTCGGAAGATAAGCAGGGTTGGGCCTAATTAGTACCTGGATGGGAGACCGCCTGTGTAGCGGAGGAGTAGTTTAATCTACATGGGGTCTGCTGGTAGATAGGAAAACAGGTAATAATACAACTAGGCAGGTACAGCATGCAACAATCCAGGTAGCGTTATACAATCCTTCCCTCCCAAGAACTAGATGACGCATAAGCTGGGAGTCAACTCAGAATGCATTGTTTATTGAAAACACAAGAGATCTACACTTCTCCAAAACTCCCTACCTCTTCGAGTGATTCCACACAAATACACAGCCCAAAATATGCTTACAAGGCAGACAGGAACAATAGGACAATGGAATGCAGTTATTCACAAAAACAAACCCCACCCCACTAGCAGGGGTCCATGAAACTCTGCTGCCATATTCTAGCAATCTGCAATATATCTTTATATATTTCCTCAGGGACACTGTTCAGTAATATTATGGCCATTCTTTCAACACAAGCCACACTCTCGGTGTTCACTCCGCTACAGCCTGGGAATACCAGGTGCTGTAGGCTTTAGGCTTTTCCTTTATTCATTGGCTTTATCTTTGTTTCTCCTGAGGTGCCATCTTGGCATGGCCAAATTCAAAAGGGTCGAGGGTGGCAGTGGTGATCGCCTAAAGCCACATCACCTTTAATGCGCTCAATCTGGTCTGATCTCGGAAGCTAAGCAGGATTGGGCCTGGTTAGTACCTGGAGGGGGGACTGCCTGGGAATACCAGGTGCTGTAGGCTTTTGGCTTTTCCTTTATTCGTTGGCTTTCTTTTTGTTTCTCCTGAAGTGACATCTTGCCATGGCCAAGTTCAAAGGGGTCGAGGGTGGCAGTGATGATCACCTATGGCTACATCACCCTGAACACAGCCCATCTCGTCTGATCTCAGAAGCTAAGCAGGGTCAGGCCCGGTTAGTACCTGGATGGGAGACCGCCTGGGAATACCATGTGCTGCAGACTTTTGACTTTTGCTTTATTCGTTGGCTTTCTTTTTGTTTCTCCTGAGGTGCCATCTTGCCATGGCCAAGTTCAAAGGGGTCAATGGTGGCAGTGGTTATTGCCTATGGCCACATCACCCTTAACGCACCCGATCTCGTCTGATCTCAGAAGCTAAGCAGGGTCGGGCCTGGTTAGTACCCGGGAGACCTCCTGGGAATACCAGGTGCTGTAGGCTTTTGGCTTTTCCTTTATTGGTTTGCTTTCTTTTTGTTTCTCCAGAGATGCCATTTTGCCATGGCCAATTTCAAAGGGGTCGAGGGTGGTAGTGGTGATCGCCAATGGCCACATCACCCTGAACCCACCTGATTTTGTCTGATCTTGGAAGCTAAGCAGGGTCGGGCCTGGATAGTACCTGGATGGGAGACCACCTGGGAATACCAGGTGCTGTAAGCTTTTGGCTTTTCCTTTATTCGTTGGCTTTCTTTTTGTTTCTCCTGAGGAGCCATCTTGCCATGGCCAAGTTCAAAGGGGTCGAGAGTAGCAGTTGTGATCGCCTATGGCCACATCACCCTGAAGGCGCCTGATCTCGGAAGCTAAGCAGGGTTGGGCCTGGTTAGTACCTAAATGGAAGACCGCCTGGGAATACCAAGTGCTGTTGGCTTTTGGCTTTTCATTTATTCGTTGGCTTTCTTTTTGTTTCTCCTGAGGTGCCATCTTGCCATGGCCAAGTTCAAAGGTGTTGAGTGTGGCAGCAGTGATTGCCTACGGCCACATCACCCTGATCGTGCCCAATCTCGTCTGATCTCCAAAGCTAAGTAGTGTCAGGCCTGGTTAGTACCTAGATGGGAGACCACCTGGAAATACCAGGTGCTGTAGGCTTTTGGCTTTTCCTTTATTCGTTGGCTTTCTTTTTGTTTCTCCTGAGGTGCCATTTTGCCATGGCCAAGTTCAAAGGGGCCGAGGGTGGCAGCGGTGATCGCCTACGGCCACATCACCCTGAACGAGCCCGGTCTCGTCTGATCTCGGAATTTAAGCTGGGTCGGGCCTGGTTAGTACCTAAATGGAAGACCGCCTGGGAATACCAAGTGCTGTTGGCTTTTGGCTTTTCATTTATTCGTTGGCTTTCTTTTTGTTTCTCCTGAGGTGCCATCTTGCCATGGCCAAGTTCAAAGGTGTTGAGTGTGGCAGCAGTGATTGCCTACGGCCACATCACCCTGATCGTGCCCAATCTCGTCTGATCTCCAAAGCTAAGTAGTGTCAGGCCTGGTTAGTACCTAGATGGGAGACCACCTGGAAATACCAGGTGCTGTAGGCTTTTGGCTTTTCCTTTATTCGTTGGCTTTCTTTTTGTTTCTCCTGAGGTGCCATTTTGCCATGGCCAAGTTCAAAGGGGCCGAGGGTGGCAGCGGTGATCGCCTACGGCCACATCACCCTGAACGAGCCCGGTCTCGTCTGATCTCGGAATTTAAGCTGGGTCGGGCCTGGTTAGTACCTGGATGTGAGACCGACTGGGAATACCAGGTGCTGTAGGCTTTTGGCTTTTCCTTTATTCGTTGTCTTTCATTTTGTATCTCCTGAGGTGCCATCTTGCCATGGCAGAGTTCAAAGGGGTCGAGAGTGGCAGAGGTGATTGCCTACAGCCACATCACCCTGAACGTGCGCTATCTCGTCTGATCTCGGAAGCTAAGCGGGGTTGGGCCTGGTTAATACCTGGATGGGGGACTTCCTGGTAATACCAGGTGCTGTAGGCTTCTGGCTTTTCCTTTATTCGTTGGCTTTCTTTTTGTTTCTCCTGAGGTGCCATCTTGCCATGGCCAAGTTCAAAGGGGTCGAGGGTGGCAGTGGTGGTCGCCTACGGTCACATCACCTTGAACGCGCCCAATCTCGTCTGATCTTGGAAGCTAAGCAGGTTTGGGCCTGGTTAGTACCTGGATGGGAGACCGCCTGGGAATATAAGGTGCTGAAGGCTTTTGGCTTTTTCTTTATTCGTTGGCTTCTTTTTGTTTCTCCTGAGGTGCCATCTTGCAATGGCTAAGTTCAAAGGGGTCGAGGGTGGCAGTTGTGATTGCCTATGGACACATCACCCTGAAAGCCCCCGATCTCATTTGATCTTGGAAGGTAAGCAGCATCAGGCCTGGTTAGTACCTGGATGGGAGACCGCCTGTGTAGCGGAGGAGTAGTTTAATCTACATTGGCTCCGCTGGTAGACAGGAAAACAGGTAATAATCCAACTAAGCAGGTACAGCATGCAACAATCCAGGTAGTGTTATACAATCCTTCCCTCCCAAGAACTAGACGACACATAAGCTGGGAGTCAACTCAGAATGCCTTGTTTATTGAAAACACAAGAGATCTACACTCTGCCAAAACCCTCTCCCTCTTTGAGTCATTCCACACAAACACACATCCCATAATATGCTTACAAGGCAGACAGGAACAATAGGACAATGGAATGCCGGTATTCACAATAACAAACCCCACCCCACTAGCAGGGGTCTATAAAACACTGCTGCCATATTCTAGCAATCTGCAATATATCTTTATATATTTCCTCAGGGACACTTTTCAGTAATATTATGGTCATTCTTTCAACACAAGCCACACTCTCAGCGTCCATTCCGCTACAGCCTGGGAATACCAGGTGCTGTAGGCTTTTGGCTTTTCCTTTATTCGTTGGCTTTCTTTTTGAGAAGTTTGTGTCGGCCTGCATAGGCCCCAAAAAATAGCTCACACTAGTATAAGAACGTAGTATTTGGTGGCTGAAGGTACATTAGGCATTCACAGGATACAGAACTAAGTGTTGGCCTGTATAGTCCCCAAAAATTAGCCCACATGGGTTTTACTGACAGCTAAGAACGTAGAATTCTGTGGCTGAAGGTACATTAGGCATTCACACAGTATACAGAAGTAAGTGTCGGACTGTTTAGGCCCCAAAAGTTAGCTCACATGGGTTTAACTGACAGCAAAGAATGTAGTATTGGATGGCTAGAGGTACAGCAGGCATTCACACAGTATACAGAAGTAAGTGTCGGCCTCTATAGCCCCCAAAAATTAGCTCACATGGGTTTACCTGACTGCTAAGAATGTAGTATTCTGTGGCTAAAGGTACATTAGGCATTCACAGGATACAGAAGTAAGTGTCGGCCATAAAAGGCCCCAGAAATTAGCCCACATGGGTTTACCTGACACTTACCTTCAGTCACAAAATACTACGTTCTTAGTTAAACCCATGTGGGCTAATTTTTGGGGCCTATACAGGCCGACACTTACTTCTGTACAATGTGAATGCCTAATGTACCTTCAGCCACCAAATACTACGTTCTTAGCTGTCAGGCTAGTTTTTGTGGACTTTTATGGCCGACACTTACTTCTGTATCCTGTGAATGCCTAATGTACCTTCAGCCACAGAATGCTAAATACATTCATTTTGACAAAAAAAAATTCAGACCATTGGAGACCAAGTGCAGTGTCTAAAAACAGCTTTTTAAGACTCTAAAAGACAAAAATACAGTCATTTTTGACTAAAAAGTTTGTCAGACCTTTGGTGACCAAATGCAGTTATTTTGACTATAAAATGCTTTTTAGACACTTGGAGACCAAAATAGAGTCATTTTGACCAGAAATTTCTTTTCAGGCCATTGGAGCCCAAATGGCCTGTTTTAGACAAATCTTGTCTTAAACCGGCTTTTTAAAGCTCTAAAAGACAAAAATACATTCATTTTGACTTAATTTTTTTTCAGTCCTTTGGTGACCAAATGCAGTTATTTTGACTAAAAAAAGGCTTTTTAGACACTTGGAGACCAAAATATAGTCATTTTGACCAAAAAAATTTTTCAGGCCAGTGGAGCCAAATGTCTAAAATCTTGTCTAAAACCGGCTTTTTAACGCTCTAAAAGACAAACATATAGTCATTTTGGCTAAAGTTTTTTTCAGACCTTTGGTGACCAAATGCAGTTATTTTGACTAAAAAAAGGCTTTTTAGACACTTGGAGACCAAAATAGAGTCATTTTGACCGAAAACATTTTTTCAGGCCATTGGAGCCCAAATTGCCCGTTTTAGACAAATCTTGTCTAAAACCGGCTTTATAAGGCTCTAAAAGAAGAAAATACAGTTATTTTGACAATTTTTTTATCAGACCTTTGGTGAGCAAATACAGTTATTGTGACTAAAAAAGGCTTTTTAGACACTCTGAGTATAAATAGAGTCATTTTGACCAAAAATAATTTTTCAGGTCATTGGAGCCAAATGGCCGGTTTTAGACAAATCATGTCTAAAACCGGCTTTTTAAGGCTCTAAAAGACAAAAATACATTCATTTTGACTAAAAAAAATTTCAGACCTTTGGTGACTAAATGCAGTTATATACTCTAAAAGGCTTTTTAGACAATTGAAGACCAAAATAGAGCTCCAATAGCCTGAAAAAAAGTTTTTTGGTCAAAACGACTGTATTTTGGTCTCCAAGTGTTTAAAAAGCCTTTTTCTAGTCAAAATGCATTTGGTCACCAAAGGTCTGAAAAAAATGTATTCAAATTGACTTTTAGTGCTTTAAAAAGCCGGTTTTAGACAAGAATTTAGACATTTTGGCTCCAATGGCCTGAAAATATTTTTGGTCAAAATGACTCTATTTGGGTCTCCAAGTGTAAAAATAAATTTAGTCAAAATGAATGTATTTTTGTCTTTTAGAGTCTTAGAGATTTGTCTAAAACTGGCTATTTGGGCTCCAATCGCCTGAAAAATTTTTTTGGTCAAAATGGTCTGGAAAAAAAATGGCCTGAAAAAAAATTTTGGCCTGAAAAAAAATTTTGGTCAAAATGACTCTATTTTGGTCTCCTTTTGTAGTCAAAATAACTGCATTTGGTCACCAAAGGTCTGAAATTGTTTTTTTAGTCTAAATGACTATATTTTTGTCTTTTAGAGCCTTAAAAATCCGGTTTTTAACAAGATTTTAGACATTTGGCTCCAATGGCCTGAAAAAAAGTTTTTTGGTCAAAATGACTCTATTTTGGTCTCCAAGTGTCTAAAAAGCCTTTTTCTAGTCAAAATAACTGCATTTGGTCACCAAAGGTCTGAAAAAAAATGTATTCAAATTGACTATATTTTTGTCTTTTAGTGCCTTAAAAAGTCGGTTTCAGACAAGATTTTAGCCATTTGGCTCCAATGGCCTGAAATTTTTTTTCGGTCAAAATGACTCTATTTTGGTCTCCAAGTGTCTAAAAATCTTTTTTTAGTATAAATAACTGCATTTGGTCACCATAGGTCTGAAAAAAAATTAGTCAAAATGAATGTATTTTTGTCTTTTAGTGTCTTAAAAAGCCGGTTTTAGACCAGATTTGTCTAAACCCGGCCATTTGGGCTCCAATGGCCTCCTTGTAGTCAAAATAACTCCATTTGGTCACCAAAGGTCTGAAATTGTTTTTTTAGTCTAAATGACTATATTTTTGTCTTTTAGAGCCTTAAAAAGCCGGTTTTAGACAAGATTTTAGACATTTGGCTCCAATGGCCTGAAAAAAAGTTTTTTGGTCAAAATGACTCTATTTTGGTCTCCAAGTGTCTAAAAAGCTAGGGTTGAGCGGACACCTAGATGTCCGTGTTCGACGGGTTCAGCCGAACTTTAAAAAAAAGTCCGGGTCCGTGTCCCGGACTTTTACCGAACTTTTCCCGGACACCGAACCCCATTGAAGTCAATGGGGACCCGAACTTTAAGGCACTAAAATGGCTCTAAAACACCAAAGGAAAGGGCTAGAGTGCTGCAAATGGCAGCAAAACGTAATTAAGAGCATGGCAAGTGCTCTGCAAACAAATGTGGATAGGGAAATAACTTAAAACAACAAAAAAAAACAGAAAAATAAAACAATGTTCTTCTTCATCTCTGAAGGACGAGGCCCATATGGAGTAGGAGGGAGGTTGAGGTGGTGGTGGATGTGGCGGTGACATAGGCGTGCGCACAGGGTGTGCTGGGTGTGCCTGGGCACACCCTAATCACCTAGGGCACATAGCATTGCCAGTGAGGAGATGGGAAAGATCTCCCTGGGACCTGCTCTGCTCTATTTCTCCTTGCCTACAGGTACATGGCCCCGATACATTACTCTCCCTGCTGGCAAACACATGCATGTGTATTTCAACTTTGGGGTGTACACCTTAATGCAATAGGCTGCGCACACCTATGGGCGGTGTAGGTGGAAGCGGCGGTGGAGGAGGACCAGGGCCGGATTAACAGCATCATGGGCTTGGTGCTGAGGATTTTGAAGGGCCTTAAGGGCCGTGCCTTGCCATGCACCCAGAGGAGGAAGGGTGCAGCCATGCATGCCTAATTCAACATGGGATGCTGTCTCTGAAGCCCATAAACACATCCATGCATCGCCAACTGTCCCTCCTTGTCCGGCCTTCACGCTGTGTGGGGAGGTTCTGAGGGTGCTGCCTGGGGAAGCGAGCATAGAAGCCAGACTTCTGTGTTTACAAGTGACAGAAGAGCGGTAACAGTGAATATGGCCAACCCGGGGCCTATATAAAAGGTAGGGGCCTGGAGCTGCAGCTCCAATAGCCCCTACATTAATCTGGCCCTGAGGAGGAGGACGAGGTAGCCAACACTGCTTCTTTTCAAAAATTTTAAATGAGGGTACACCCCAAAAGAGTGAGAAAGAGCAAAAATGGAACAATGGGTGGGTAAGGTCGGTATCCATTGCTATTCTGCATAAGGTACGGAAAAGTCCCGTGGGATCCATGCCTGGTTCATTTTAATGAACGTGAGCTTGTCCACATTGTCTCTGGACAGGCGGCTGCGCTTGTCTGTTATAACGCCCCCAGCCGTGCTAAATACCCGTTCAGATAATACACTGGCTGCAGGGCACGCCAGCACCTCCAAGGCGTAAAGGGCAAGCTCAGGCCATGTGCCCAATTTGGAGACCCAGAAGTTGAAGGGGGCAGACCCGTCATTCACTACATGTAGGCGTGTGCACACATACTGCTCCACCATGTTGGTAAAATGCTGCCTCCTGCTAAGACGTTCCATCTGAGCTGCTGGTGCTGCTGTTTGTTGTGGCGTGCTGACAAAGCTTTTCCACATTTCGGCCATGCTAACCCTGCCTTCTGAGGTGCTGGCGGTGCCCTGGTTGCGTTGGCGACCTCCTCCTCCTCCTCCTCTGCCTTGTGCTTCCACTGTGGCCCCGCTGTCAGATGGGAATGCCAGCAGCATGGCGTCTACCAGCGTGCGCTTGTACTCGCGCATCTTGCGATCGCGCTCCAGTGAGTGAATTAAGGACGGTACGTTGTCCTTGTAACGGGGATCCAGCAGCGTGGCCACCCAGTAATCAGCACAAGTTAGAATGTGGGCAACTCGGCGGTCGTTGTGGAGACACTGCAGCATGTAATCGCTCATGTGTGCCAGGCTGCCCAGAGGCGACGAAAGGCTGTCCTCTGTGGGAGGTGTATCGTCCGTGTCCTCTGTATCCCCCCAGCCACGCACCAGTGATGGCCATGAGCTGGCCTGGGTGCCACCCTGCTGTGAACATGGTTCCATCTCCTCCTCCAGCTCCTCCTCCTCCTCATCCTCCTCATCCTCCAGAACTGTGCCCCTGCTGGACAATTGTGTCCCTGGCGTTTGTGTGTGCAGGAACCCACCCTCGGAGCCCCTTGCGAATGACTGCCCTGAAAGCCTTTGAAATGTTACCTCTTCATCCTCCTCCTCCTCCTCCTCATCCTGTGCCACACCCTTTTCCATCATCGCCCAAATTGTTTTTTCAAGGAGGCATAGAAGTGGGATAGTTAAGCTGAGAATGGCGTCATTGCCACTGGCCATGTTGGTGGAGTACCCAAAACAGCGCAACAAGGCACAATATATGCAAATGTCAAATATGCAAACTATGCCGCAATTTAATGTTTTTTACACCAAAAGGGTGTGTATTGAATAGCGGAATAGGATAAAAAACTGTGTATCTCACACGTACAAACACAGACTAGGCCCGATTAAATTTTTTCCTACCCTAAAGGGAGGATGAGGAAGAGGAGTATGGAACATGCAGCACCCTCAAATCTTCAGAAGTATGAGATGAACCCCAAAAACTTGGAAAGGTGGATCTCTCTCACACGTACCAACACAGACTATCCCCCAATTTAACTGATCCCCAAAGGTTTTTGATTAAATAGCGGAATAGAAAATATGATCCAAAAAAAGTGTATGTATATCACACGTACACAACCACACTAGGCCCCAATTACTATTGTTTGTACCCCTAAAAGGCTAGATGAGGAGTAGGGGGGGTATGGAACAGGCAGCACCCTCAAACCTTCAGAAGTATGAGATGAACCCCAACAACTTGGAAAGGTGGATCTCTCTCACACGTACCAACACAGACTATCCCCCAATTTAACTGATCCCCAAAGGTTTTTGATTAAATAGCGGAATAGAAAATATGATCCAAAAAAAGTGTATGTATATCACACGTACACAACCACACTAGGCCCCAATTACTATTGTTTGTACCCCTAAAAGGCTAGGAGTAGGGGGAGTATGGAACAGGCAGCACCCTCAAACCTTCAGAAGTATGAGATGAACCCCAACAACTTGGAAAGGTGGATCTCTCTCACACGTACCAACACAGACTATCCCCCAATTTAACTGATCCCCAAAGGTTTTTGATTAAATAGCGGAATAGAAAATATGATCCAAAAAAAGTGTATGTATATCACACGTACACAACCACACTAGGCCCCAATTACTATTGTTTGTACCCCTAAAAGGCTAGATGAGGAGTAGGGGGGGTATGGAACAGGCAGCACCCTCAAACCTTCAGAAGTATGAGATGAACCCCAACAACTTGGAAAGGTGGATCTCTCTCACACGTACCAACACAGACTATCCCCCAATTTAACTGATCCCCAAAGGTTTTTGATTAAATAGCGGAATAGAAAATATGATCCAAAAAAAGTGTATGTATATCACACGTACACAACCACACTGGGCCCCAATTACTATTGTTTGTACCCCTAAAAGGCTAGATGAGGAGTAGGGGGAGTATGGAACAGGCAGCACCCTCAAACCTTCAGAAGTATGAGATGAACCCCAACAACTTGGAAAGGTGGATCTCTCTCACACGTACCAACACAGACTATCCCCCAATTTAACTGATCCCCAAAGGTTTTTGATTAAATAGCGGAATAGAAAATATGATCCAAAAAAAGTGTATGTATATCACACGTACACAACCACACTAGGCCCCAATTACTATTGTTTGTACCCCTAAAAGGCTAGATGAGGAGTAGGGGGGGTATGGAACAGGCAGCACCCTCAAATCTTCAGAAGTATGAGATGAACCCCAAAAACTTGGAAAGGTGGATCTCTCTCACACGTACCAACACAGACTATCCCCCAATTTAACTGATCCCCAAAGGTTTTGGATTAAATAGCGGAATAGAAAATATGATCCAAAAAAAGTGTATGTATATCACACGTACACAACCACACTAGGCCCCAATTACTATTGTTTGTACCCCTAAAAGGCTAGATGAGGAGTAGGGGGGGTATGGAACAGGCAGCACCCTCAAACCTTCAGAAGTATGAGATGAACCCCAACAACTTGGAAAGGTGGATCTCTCTCACACGTACCAACACAGACTATCCCCCAATTTAACTGATCCCCAAAAGTTTTTGATTAAATAGCGGAATAGAAAATATGATCCAAAAAAAGTGTATGTATATCACACGTACACAACCACACTAGGCCCCAATTACTATTGTTTGTACCCCTAAAAGGCTAGATGAGGAGTAGGGGGGGTATGGAACAGGCAGCACCCTCAAACCTTCAGAAGTATGAGATGAACCCCAACAACTTGGAAAGGTGGATCTCTCTCACACGTACCAACACAGACTATCCCCCAATTTAACTGATCCCCAAAGGTTTTTGATTAAATAGCGGAATAGAAAATATGATCCAAAAAAAGTGTATGTATATCACACGTACACAACCACACTAGGCCCCAATTACTATTGTTTGTACCCCTAAAAGGCTAGATGAGGAGTAGGGGGGGTATGGAACAGGCAGCACCCTCAAATCTTCAGAAGTATGAGATGAACCCCAAAAACTTGGAAAGGTGGATCTCTCTCACACGTACCAACACAGACTATCCCCCAATTTAACTGATCCCCAAAGGTTTTTGATTAAATAGCGGAATAGAAAATATGATCCAAAAAAAGTGTATGTATATCACACGTACACAACCACACTAGGCCCCAATTACTATTGTTTGTACCCCTAAAAGGCTAGATGAGGAGTAGGGGGGGTATGGAACAGGCAGCACCCTCAAACCTTCAGAAGTATGAGATGAACCCCAACAACTTGGAAAGGTGGATCTCTCTCACACGTACCAACACAGACTATCCCCCAATTTAACTGATCCCCAAAGGTTTTTGATTAAATAGCGGAATAGAAAATATGATCCAAAAAAAGTGTATGTATATCACACGTACACAACCACACTAGGCCCCAATTACTATTGTTTGTACCCCTAAAAGGCTAGATGAGGAGTAGGGGGGGTATGGAACAGGCAGCACCCTCAAACCTTCAGAAGTATGAGATGAACCCCAACAACTTGGAAAGGTGGATCTCTCTCACACGTACCAACACAGACTATCCCCCAATTTAACTGATCCCCAAAGGTTTTTGATTAAATAGCGGAATAGAAAATATGATCCAAAAAAAGTGTATGTATATCACACGTACACAACCACACTGGGCCCCAATTACTATTGTTTGTACCCCTAAAAGGCTAGATGAGGAGTAGGGGGAGTATGGAACAGGCAGCACCCTCAAACCTTCAGAAGTATGAGATGAACCCCAACAACTTGGAAAGGTGGATCTCTCTCACACGTACCAACACAGACTATCCCCCAATTTAACTGATCCCCAAAGGTTTTTGATTAAATAGCGGAATAGAAAATATGATCCAAAAAAAGTGTATGTATATCACACGTACACAACCACACTGGGCCCCAATTACTATTGTTTGTACCCCTAAAAGGCTAGATGAGGAGTAGGGGGAGTATGGAACAGGCAGCACCCTCAAACCTTCAGAAGTATGAGATGAACCCCAACAACTTGGAAAGGTGGATCTCTCTCACACGTACCAACACAGACTATCCCCCAATTTAACTGATCCCCAAAGGTTTTTGATTAAATAGCGGAATAGAAAATATGATCCAAAAAAAGTGTATGTATATCACACGTACACAACCACACTAGGCCCCAATTACTATTGTTTGTACCCCTAAAAGGCTAGATGAGGAGTAGGGGGGGGTATGGAACAGGCAGCACCCTCAAACCTTCAGAAGTATGAGATGAACCCCAACAACTTGGAAAGGTGGATCTCTCTCACACGTACCAACACAGACTATCCCCCAATTTAACTGATCCCCAAAGGTTTTTGATTAAATAGCGGAATAGAAAATATGATCCAAAAAAAGTGTATGTATATCACACGTACACAACCACACTAGGCCCCAATTACTATTGTTTGTACCCCTAAAAGGCTAGGAGTAGGGGGAGTATGGAACAGGCAGCACCCTCAAACCTTCAGAAGTATGAGATGAACCCCAACAACTTGGAAAGGTGGATCTCTCTCACACGTACCAACACAGACTATCCCCCAATTTAACTGATCCCCAAAGGTTTTTGATTAAATAGCGGAATAGAAAATATGATCCAAAAAAAGTGTATGTATATCACACGTACACAACCCCACTAGGCCCCAATTACTATTGTTTGTACCCCTAAAAGGCTAGATGAGGAGTAGGGGGAGTATGGAACAGGCAGCACCCTCAAATCTTCAGAAGTATGAGATTGTGTTCACTGTACCCCACAAAGATTGAGTTCACTGCACCCCACAATGATTGTGTTCACTGCACCCCACAAAGATTGTGTTCACTACACCTCACAAAGATTGTGTTCACTGTACCCCCCAAAGATTGTGTTCACTGCACCCCACAAAGATTCTGTTCACTGTACCCCACAAAGATTGTGTTCACTGCACCCTAAAAGGATGTTGTTCACTGCACCCCACAAAGATTGTGTTCACTGCACCCTAAAAGGATGTTGTTCACTGCACCCCAAAAAGATTGTGTTCACTGTACCCCCCCAAAGATTGTGTTCACTGCACCCCACAAAGATTGTGTTCACTGCACCCCAAAAAGATTGTGTTCACTGTACCCCCCAAAGATTGTGTTCACTGCACCCCAAAAAGATTGTGTTCACTGTACCCCCCAAAGATTGTGTTCACTGCACCCCACAAAGATTCTGTTCACTGTACCCCACAAAGATTGTGTTCACTGCACCCCAAAAAGATTGTGTTCACTGTACCCCCCCAAAGATTGTGTTCACTGCACCCCACAAAGATTCTGTTCACTGCACCCCACAAAGGATTTTGTTCACTGCACCCCAAAAAGATTGTGTTCACTGCACCCCAAAAAGGATTTTGATCACTGCACCCCAAAAAGGATGTTGTTCACTGCACCCCAAAAATGATTTTGTTCACTCCACCCCAAAAAGATTGTGTTCACTGCACCCCACAAAGATTGTGTTCACTGCACCCCAAAAAGATTGTGTTCACTGTACCCCCCAAAGATTGTGTTCACTGCACCCCACAAAGATTCTGTTCACTGTACCCCACAAAGATTGTGTTCACTGCACCCCAAAAAGATTGTGTTCACTGCACCCCAAAAAGGATGTTGTTCACTGCACCCCAAAAAGGATGTTGTTCACTCCACCCCAAAAAGATTGTGTTCACTGCACCCCACAAAGATTGTGTTCACTGCACCCCAAAAAGATTGTGTTCACTGCACCCCAAAAATGATTTTGTTCACTGCACCCCAAAAAGGATTTTGTTCACTGCACCCCAAAAAGGATGTTGTTCACTCCACCCCAAAAAGATTGTGTTCACTGCACCCCAAAAAGATTGTGTTCACTGCACCCCACAAAGGATTTTGTTCACTGCACCCCAAAAAGATTGTGTTCACTGCACCCCAAAAAGGATGTTGTTCACTGCACCCCAAAAAGGATTTTGTTCACTGCACCCCAAAAAGATTGTGTTCACTGCACCCCACAAAGGATTTTGTTCACTGCACCCCACAAAGATTGTGTTCACTGCACACCAAAAAGGATTGTGTTCACTGCACCCCAAAAAGATTTTGTTCACTGCACCCCAAAAAGATTGTGTTCACTGCAGCCCAAAAAGATTGTGTTCACTGCAGCCCAAAAAGATTGTGTTCACTGCAGCCCAAAAAGATTGTGTTCACTGCAGCCCAAAAAGATTGTGTTCACTGCAGCTCACACACAGAAAAATGGATGTGGATCACTGACACCTGCCTATCTCCAATCCCACACCACACAGCAATATCGATTGTAGTTTGTAGAACACAGTTTCCCTAAAATTCAGCAGACTCTGTCCCTAACAGGATTGAGAAGAGATCGTAGATCAGGATTGAGTGCAGATTCACCCCACCCCCCACACAGCAATATCGATTGTAGTTTGTAGAAGACACTGACCCTATAATTCAGCAGACTCTATCCCTAAAATGCCTACAACTCGCCCTGCCTAAACACTCCGACCTGTCCCTCAATTCTATCCGGACACAAATGGTTTTTTCCTGCCTATCTTTCCCTAATCAGCAGCCAGCACATTGATGTGTGCTCTGTCCCTTAGCTAAGCAGCAGAATGACGCTGCTGCGGCGGCTGCCTCGAACTTATAAAGACTTGGTCACATGCTTCAGACGGCCAATCACAGCTACTAAGACATTTGCAGGCATGGCTGGGATGGCTTAAGGCACACCAGTTAAACGATTGTTGATTGGCTGTTGAAAGCCCGCCATGAAAAGAGCGCCAAAGCATGCAAAACCCGGAAATAAAACGACCGAACACGGATTTTTACCCGAACATACAGTAAAGTGTCCGTGTCCGTGTTCGGGTAAAAAAAATCCAATTATTCGGTACGAACACGAATAATACAGTCCGTGTTCGCTCAACACTATAAAAAGCCTTTTTAGTCAAAATAACTGCATTTGGTAACCAAAGGTCTGAAAAAAAAATTATTTAAAATGACTATATTTTTGTCTTTTAGAGCCCTAAAAAGCCGGTTTTAGACAAGATTTTAGACATTTGGGCTCCAATGGCCTGAAAAAATTTCTTTGGTCAAAATGACTCTTTTTTGGTCTCCAGGTGTCTAAAAAGCTTTTTTTAGCCAAAATAACTGCATTTGGTCACCAAAGGTCTGACAAACTTTTTTAGTCAAAAATGACTGTATTTATGTCTTTTAGAGTCTTAAAAAGGCGGTTTTATACACTGCACTTGGTCTCCAATTGTCTGAAATTTTTTTGTCAAAATGAATGTATTTAGCATTCTGTGGCTGAAGGTACATTAGGCATTCACAGTGTCGGCCATAAGTGTCGGCCATAAAAGTCCCCAAAAATTAGCCTGACAGCTAGGAACGTAGTATTTGGTGGCTGAAGGTACATTAGGCATTCACAGGGTACAGAAGTAAGTGTCGGCCTGTATCGGCCCCAAAAATTAGCCCACATGAGTTTAACTAAGAACGTAGTATTCTGTGACTGAAGGTAAGTGTCAGGTAAACCCATGTGGGCTCATTTCTGTGGCCTTTTATGGCCGACACTTACTTCTGTATCCTGTGAATGCCTAATGTACCTTTAGCCACAGAATACTACATTCTTAGCAGTCAGGTAAACACATGTGAGCTAATTTTTGGGGGCTATAGAGGACGACACTTACTTCTGTATACTGTGTGAATGCCTGCTGTACCTCTAGCCATCCAATACTACATTCTTTGCTGTCAGTTAAACCCATGTGAGCTAATTTTTGGGGCCTAAACAGTCCGACACTTACTTCTGTATCCTGTGAATGCCTAATGTACCTTCAGCCACCAAATACTACATTCTTAACTGTCGGGTAAATCCATTTGAGCTAATTTTTGGGGCCTATACATGCCGACACTTACTTCTGTATACTGTGTGAATGCCTACTGTACCTCTTGCCATCAAATACTACGTTCTTTGCTGTCAGTTAAACCCATGTGAGCTATTTTTTGGGGCCTATACAGGCCGACACAAACTTCTCAAAAAGAAAGCCAACGAATAAAGGAAAAGCCAAAAGCCTACAGCACCTGGTATTCCCAGGCTGTAGCGGAATGGACGCTGAGAGTGTGGCTTGTGTTCAAAGAATGACCATAATATTACTGAACAGTGTCCCTGAGGAAATATATAAAGATATATTGCAGATTGCTAGAATATGGCAGCAGTATTTCATAGACCCCTGCTAGTGGGGTGGGGTTTGTTATTGTGAATACCGGCATTCCATTGTCTGCCTTGTAAGCATATTATGGGATGTGTGTTTGTGTGCAATGACTCAAAGAGGGAGAGGGTTTTGGCAGAGTGTAGATCTCTTGTGTTTTCAATAAACAAGGCATTCTGAGTTGACTCCCAGTTCTTGGGAGGGAAGGATTATATAACACTACCTGGATTGTTGCATGCTGTACCTGCTTAGTTGGATTATTACCTGTTTTCCTGTCTACCAGCGGAGCCAATGTAGATTAAACTACTACTCCGCTACACAGGCAGTCTCCCATCCAGGTACTAACCAGGCCTGACGCTACTTAGTTTCCAAGATCAGGCGCGTTCAGGGTGATGTGGCCGTAGGCGATCACCATTGCCACCCTCGACCCCTTTGAACTTGGCCATGGCAAGATGGTTCCTGAGGAGAAACAAAAAGAAAGCCAACAAATAAAGGAAAAGCCAAAAGCTTACAGCACCTGGTATTCCCAGGTGGTCTCCCATCCAGGTACTAAGCAGGCCCGACCCTTCTTAGCTTCCGAGATCAGACGAAATCAGGTGCGTTCAGGGTGATGTGGCCATAGGCAATAACCGCTGCCACCATTGACATTGACCCCTTTGAACTTGGCCATGGCAAGATGGCACCTCAGGAGAAACAAAAAGAAAGCCAACGAATAAAGCAAAAGCCAAAATTCTACAGCACTTGGTATTCCCAGGTGGTCTCCCATCCTGGTTACAGGCCTGACCCTGCTTAGCTTCCGAGATCAGGCGAGATCGGGCGCGTTAAGGGTGATGTGGCCATAGGCAACAACCACTGCCACCATTGACCCCTTTGAACTTGGCCATGGCAAGATGGCACCTCAGGAGAAACAAAAAGAAAGCCAACGAATAAAGCAAAAGCCAAAAGTCTACAGCACCTGGTATTCCCAGGCGGTCTCCCATCCAGGTACTAACCAGGCCTGACCCTGCTTAGCTTCCAAGATCAGACGAGATGGGGTGTGTTCAGGGTGATGTAGCCATAGGTGATCACCAGTGCCACCTTCGACCCCTTTGAACTTGGCCATGGCAAGATGTCACTTCAGGAGAAACAAAAAGAAAGCCAACGAATAAAGGAAAAGCCAAAAGCCTACAGCACCTGGTATCTAGTGGGAGGGAAGGATTGTATAACGCTACCTGGATTGTTGCATGCTGTACCTGCCTAGTTGGATTATTACCTGTTTTCCTATCTACCAGCAGAGCCCATGTAGATTAAACTACTCCTCCGCTACACAGGCGGTCTCCCATCCAGGTTCTAACCAGGCCCGACCCTGCTTAGCATCCGAGATCAGACCAGATTGGGCATGTTCAGGGTGATGTGGCCGTAGGCGATCACTACTTCCACCCTCGACCCCTTTGAACTTGGCCATGGCAAGATGGCACCTCAGGAGAAACAAAAAGAAAGCCAACGAATAAAGGAAAAGCCAAAAGCCTACAGCACCTGGTATTCCCAGTCGGTCTCCCATCCAGGTACTAACCAGGCCCGACCCTGCTTAGCTTCCGAGATCAGACACGTTCAGGTTGATGTGGCCATAGGCAATAACCACTACCACCATTGACCCCTTTGAACTTGGCCATGGCAAGATGGCACCTCAGGAGAAACAAAAAGAAAGCCAACGAATAAAGCAAAAGCCAAAAGTCTACAGCACTTAGTATTCCCAGTCGGTCTCCCATCCAGGTACTAACCAGGCCCGACCCTGCTTAGCTTCCGAGATCAGACACGTTCAGGTTGATGTGGCCATAGGCAATAACCACTGCCACCATTGACCCCTTTGAACTTGGCCATGGCAAGATGGCACCTCAGGAGAAACAAAAAGAAAGCCAACGAATAAAGCAAAAGCCAAAAGTCTACAGCACCTGGTATTCCCAGGCGGTCTCCCATCCAGGTACTAACCAGGCCTGACCCTGCTTAGCTTCCGAGATCAGACGTGATGGGGTGTGTTCAGGGTGATGTAGCCATAGGTGATCACCAGTGTGTAACGCTCCTGCGTTTTGTTATAGGCTGGATTTACAGCTGCAAAATCTCCACTCAGTAGTCATGTAGAGATGTGTTGAATACCAGATCCAACTCTCCAGGACTCATCACCGTGGGCCTGTCAGCTTCAACATACAGATATATACACACTCAATGAGATGTTCCTGGAGTGATAGGATGTATATGATAGTATGAAGGTGATGTGCTGAAGGGACAGGTGTGAACAGTGACAAGGATGGTAAGCACTTGATAGGTTTGTACAGGAGAGTTCAAGATGGTATTTAGGAATGCAGATAGGTTAGTATCGAGTATGCTAACAGGTGGTGAGGACATCAGATGACAAATACAGGATAGACTAACCCAGTGCAAGGATAGATAGTAGTAGACAGGAGAGCTAGCAATCTATGCAGCAGTGCAGATGATAGATGGTAGTAGACAGGAGAGCTAGCAATCTATGCAGATAGATGGTAGTAGTCTCAAGAGCTAGCAATCTATGTAACAGTGCAGATGATAGGATAGTATGGATAGGTAGTAACAGTCCTTAATGCAATAGTAGTAGTGTAAGTTATGGAGGTTTCCCCTGCGGGGTACTTATCACTATAGTATAGTAGTAGAAGGGTCCGGTGATGAGGAAGTGATCCAGTAGCGAGATACAGGGATCAGTAGCGAGGTTTGGGTCTGAGGAAGTGATCCTGGTAGCGAGATACAGGGATCTGTAGCGAGGTTCCACAGCGAGACACGCTTGTAAGCATAGATGCAAGGCAGGTTGAACGAACATGTGAGTGAGAACGCCGGCGGTTGAAATAGCCGCTCTGCGGCGCTCAGTGATGACAGCATCGGTCTTAAAGGTGTATGCGCACCTACCAGAAGAGAATGGTGGGACGCATACACGGAATGGAAAGTGGAATAAGGGTACCAGAGGTACCAGAACATTACACAGTGCCACCCTCGACCCCTTTGAACTTGGCAATGGCAAGATGTCACTTCAGGAGAAACAAAAAGAAAGCCAACGAATAAAGGAAAAGCCAAAAGCCTACAGCACCTGGTAGTCCCCCCTCCAGGTACTAACCAGGCCCAATCCTGCTTAGCTTCCAAGATCAGACCAGATTGAGCACATTAAAGGTGATGTGGCCTTAGGCAATCACCACTGCCACCCTCGACCCTTTTGAATTTGGCCATGCCAAGATGGCACCTGAGGAGAAACAAAGAGAAAGCCAATGAATAAAGGACAACTCAGAATGCCTTGTTTATTGAAAACACAAGAGATCTACACTCTGCCAAAACCCTCTCCCTCTTTGAGTCATTCCACACAAACACACATCCCATAATATGCTTACAAGGCAGACAGGAACAATAGGACAATGGAATGTCGGTATTCACAATAACAAACCCCACCCCACTAGCAGGGGTCTATGAAACACTGCTGCCATATTCTAGCAATCTGCAATATATCTTTATATATTTCCTCAGGGACACTGTTCAGTAATATTATGGTCATTCTTTCAACACAAGCCACACTCTCAGCGTCCATTCCGCTACAGCCTGGGAATACCAGGTGCTGTAGGCTTTTGGCTTTTCCTTTATTCGTTGGCTTTCTTTTTGAGAAGTTTGTGTCGGTGTAACGCTCCGGCGTTTATTTGTGTGGTGTGTATTTGCAGCTGCGGAAGTTACACTCAGTAGTCATGTAGAGATGTGTTGAACTACCATATCCAACTCTCAAGACTCATCATTGTGCATCAGCCTGTCTCAGCAAGCACATACACAAACACAGACACTCATTAAAGATGTTCCTGGAGTGATATGTTTATATGTGAAAGTATAGAGGTGATACTGAGGGGACAGGCGTGGATAGTGATAGCAATGGTAAGAGGTAACAGATGGTGATAGTAAGCACTTAGGATAGCAATCATGTATAGGTAACAGGTGGTAGTGAAGAGCAGATGAAGTGTACAGGAGATGCTAGGCTAGTGCAGTGACAAGATGGTAATAGGCTCAAGAGCTTGCAATCTAAGTAGCGGTGCAGATGTTAGATGTAACAGTATAGTTCTTAGAGTAGCAATAGTCTTTAGTAAGCAGAGTAGTAGTGAAAGTAGATTAGGAAGGTATTCCCCTGTGGGGTACTTATCACTGGTAGGTTTGTAAGGAGAGGGTTCCGGCGGTGAGGTAATGATCTTGTAGCGAGATACAAGATGTTGTAGCAAGTCTTCGGTCAATCCAGGTATTAGGGAATAGCTGGAGGATTCGGCAGCGTTAGGTAATGCTGTAGCAAGCGGTTTGCACGAACACATGTGAGTGAATGCCGGCGGTTGAAATAGCCGCTCAGGGCGGCACTCACTGATGAGGTCATGGAATTTAAAGGGACAGGTACTAGATGCGTTCCACCTATCTATATGGTGGAACGTAATGTACAAATAATAGGCTGGAAGGGTACCGCAGGTACCAGGATCTTACAGTCGGCCTGTATAGGCCCCAAAAAATAGCTCACATGGGTTTAACTGACAGCAAAGAACGTAGTATTTGATGGCAAGAGGTACAGTAGGCATTCACACAGTATACAGACGTGTCGGCATGTATAGGCCCCAAAAATTAGCTCACATGGGTTTACCTGACAGTTAAGAATGTAGTATTTGGTGTCTGAAGGTACATTAGGCATTCACAGGATACAGAAGTAAGTGTTGGACTGTTTAGGCCCCAAATATTAGCTCACATGGGTTTAACTGACAGCAAAGAATGTAGTATTGGATGGCTAGAGGTACAGCAGGCATTCACACAGTATACAGAAGTAAGTGTCGGCCTCTATAGCCCCCAAAAATTAGCTCACATGTGTTTACCTGACTGCTAAGAATGTAGTATTCTGTGGCTAAAGGTACATTAGGCATTCACAGGATACAGAAGTAAGTGTCGGCCATAAAAGGCCCCAGAAATGAGCCCACATGGGTTTTACCTGACACTTACCTTCAGTCACAGAATACTACGTTCTTAGTTAAACCCATGTGGGCTAATTTTTGGGGCCTATACAGGCCGACACTTACTTCTGTACCCTGTGAATGCCTAATGTACCTTCAGCCACCAAATACTACGTTCTTAGCTGTCAGGCTAATTTTTGGGGACTTTTATGGCCGACACTTACTTCTGTATCCTGTGAATGCCTAATGTACCTTCAGCCACAGAATGCTAAATACATTCATTTTGACAAAAAAATTCGGACAATTGGAGACCAAGTGCAGTGTCTAAAACCGGCTTTTTAAGACTCTAAAAGACAAAAATACAGTCATTTTTGACTAAAAAAGTTTGTCAGACCTTTGGTGACCAAATGCAGTTATTTTGGCTAAAAAAAGGTTATTAGACACCTGGACCTGGAGACCAAAAAAGAGTCATTTTGACCAAAGAAATTTTTTCAGGCCATTGGAGCCCAAATGTCGAAAATCTTGTCTAAAACCGGCTTTTTAGGGCTCTAAAAGACAAAAATATAGTCATTTTGACAAAAAAAATTTTCAGACCTTTGGTTACCAAATGCAGTTATTTTGACTAAAAAGGCTTTTTAGACACTTGGAGACCAAAATAGAGTCATTTTGACCAAAACATTTTTTTCAGGCCATTGGAGCCCAAATGGCCGGTTTCAGACAAATCTGGTCTAAAACCGGCTTTTTAAGACAAGAAAAGACAAAAATACATTCATTTTGACTAATTTTTTTTCAGACCTTTGGTGACCAAATGCAGTTATTTATACTAAAAAACATATTTTTAGACACTTGGAGACCAAAATAGAGTCATTTTAACCAAAAAAAATGTTCATGCCATTGGAGCCCAAATGTCTAAAATCTTGTCTAAAACTGTCTTTTTAAGGCTCTAAAAGACAAAAATAGAGTCAATTTGACTAAATTGTTTTTCAGATCTTTGGTGACTAAATGCAGTTATTTTGACTAAAAAAGGCTTTTAAGACACTTGGAGACAAAAATAGAGTCATTTTGACCGAAAAAAATTTCAGGCCATTGGAGCCAAATGTCTAAAATCTTGTCTAAAACCGACCTTTTAAGGCATTAAAAGACAAAAATACAGTCAATTTGAATACATTTTTTTTCAGACCTTTGGTGACCAAATGCAGTTATTTTGACTAGAAATAGGCTTTTTAGAAACTTGGAGACCAAAATAGAGTCATTTTGACCAAAAAACTTTTTTTCAGGCCATTGGAGCCAAATGTCTAAAATCTTGTCTAAACCCAGCTTTTTAAGGCTCTAAAAGACAAAAATATAGTCATTTAGACTAAAAAAACAATTTCAGACCTTTGGTGACCTTTGGTGACCAAATACAGTTATTTTGACTATAAAAGGCTTTTTAGACACTTGGAGACCAAAATAGAGTCATCTTGACCAAAAATCTTGACTTAAACCGGCTTCTTAAAAGACAAAAATACATTCATTTTGACTTAATTTTTTTCAGACCTTTGGTGACCAAATGCAGTTATTTTGACTAAAAAAGGCTTTTTAGACACTTGGAGACCAGAATAGAGTCATTTTGACCAAAAAAAGTTTTTCAGGCCATTGGAGCCAAATGTCTAAAATCTTGTCTAAAATCAGCTTTTTAATGCTCTAAAAGACAAAAATATAGTCATTTTGACTAAATTTTTTTTCAGACCTTTGGTTACCAAATGCAGTTATTTTGACTAAAAAGGCTTTTTAGACACTTGGAGACCAAAATAGAGTCATTTTGACCAAAAAAATGTTTTCAGGCCATTGGAAGCCCAAATGGCCGGTTTCAGACAAATCTGGTCTAAAACCGGCTTTTTAAGACAAGAAAAGACAAAAATACATTCATTTTGACTAATTTTTTTTCAGACCTTTGGTGACCAAATGCAGTTATTTATACTAAAAAACATATTTTTAGACACTTGGAGACCAAAATAGAGTCATTTTAACCAAAAAAAATGTTCATGCCATTGGAGCCCAAATGTCTAAAATCTTGTCTAAAACTGTCTTTTTAAGGCTCTAAAAGACAAAAATAGAGTCAATTTGACTAAATTGTTTTTCAGATCTTTGGTGACTAAATGCAGTTATTTTGACTAAAAAAGGCTTTTAAGACACTTGGAGACAAAAATAGAGTCATTTTGACCGAAAAAAATTTCAGGCCATTGGAGCCAAATGTCTAAAATCTTGTCTAAAACCGACCTTTTAAGGCATTAAAAGACAAAAATACAGTCAATTTGAATACATTTTTTTTCAGACCTTTGGTGACCAAATGCAGTTATTTTGACTAGAAATAGGCTTTTTAGAAACTTGGAGACCAAAATAGAGTCATTTTGACCAAAAAACTTTTTTTCAGGCCATTGGAGCCAAATGTCTAAAATCTTGTCTAAACCCAGCTTTTTAAGGCTCTAAAAGACAAAAATATAGTCATTTAGACTAAAAAAACAATTTCAGACCTTTGGTGACCTTTGGTGACCAAATGCAGTTATTTTGACTATAAAAGGCTTTTTAGACACTTGGAGACCAAAATAGAGTCATCTTGACCAAAAATCTTGACTTAAACCGGCTTCTTAAAAGACAAAAATACATTCATTTTGACTTAATTTTTTTCAGACCTTTGGTGACCAAATGCAGTTATTTTGACTAAAAAAGGCTTTTTAGACACTTGGAGACCAGAATAGAGTCATTTTGACCAAAAAAAGTTTTTCAGGCCATTGGAGCCAAATGTCTAAAATCTTGTCTAAAATCAGCTTTTTAATGCTCTAAAAGACAAAAATATAGTCATTTGGACTAAAAAAAATTTCAGACCTTTGGTGACCAAATGCAGTTATTTTGACTACAAAAGGAGACCAAAATAGAGTCATTTTGACCAAAATTTTTTTTCAGGCCAAAATTTTTTTTCAGAACATTTTTTTCCAGACCATTTTGACCAAAAAATTTTTTCAGGCGATTGGAGCCCAAATGGCCAGTTTTAGACAAATCTCTAAGGCTCTAAAAGACAAAAATACATTCATTTTGACTAAATTTATTTTTCAGACCTTTGGTGACCAAATGCAGTTATTTATACTAAAAAGGGCTCTTTAGACACTTGGAGACCAAAATAGAGTCATTTTGACCAAAAAGATTTTCAGGCCATTGGAGCCAAAATGTCTAAAATCTTGTCTAAAATCGGCTTTTTAAAGCACTAAAAGACAAAAATACATTCAATTTGAATACATTTTTTTCAGACCTTTGGTGACCAAATGCATTTTGACTAGAAAAAGGCTTTTTAAACACTTGGAGACCAAAATAGAGTCATTTTGACCAAAAAACTTTTTTTCAGGCTAATGGAGCTCTATTTTGGTCTCCAATTGTCTAAAAAGCCTTTTTTAGTATAAAGAACTGCATTTAGTCACCAAATGTCTGATAAAAAAAATTTGTCAAAATAACTGTATTTTTGTCTTTTAGAGCCTTAAAAAGCCGGTTTTAGACAAGATTTGTCTAAAACCGGCCATTTGGACTCCAATGGCCTGAAAAATTGTTTTCGGTCAAAATGACTCTATTTTGGTCTCCAAGTGTCTAAAAAGCCTTTTTTTAGTCAAAATAACTGCATTTGGTCACCAAAGGTCTGAAAAAAACTTTAGTCAAAAATGACTATATGTTTCTCTTTTTGCGCGTTAAAAAGACAGTTTTAGACAAGATTTTAGACATTTGTCTCCACTGGCCTGAAAAAATGTTTTGGTCAAAATGACTTTATTTTGGTCTCCAAGTGTCTAAAAAGCCTTTTTTTAGTCAAAATAACTGCATTTGGTCACCAAAGGTCTGAAAAAAAATTAGGTCAAAATGAATGTATTTTTGTCTTTTAGAGCTTTAAAAAGCCAGTTTAAGACAAGATTTGTCTAAAACCGGCCATTTGGGCTCCAATGGCCTGAAAAGAAATTTTTGGTCAAAATGACTCTATTTTGGTCTCCAAGTGTCTAAAAAGCATTTTATAGTCAAAATAACTGCATTTGGTCACCAAAGGTCTGAAATTGTTTTTTTTAGTCTAAATGACTATATTTTTGTCTTTTAGAGCCTTAAAAAGCCGGTTTTAGACAAGATTTTAGACATTTGGCTCCAATGGCCTGAAAAAAAGTTTTTTGGTCAGAATGACTCTATTTTTGTCTCCAAGTGTCTAAAAAGCCTTTTTGTAGTCAAAATAACTGCATTTGGTCACCAAAGGTCTGAAAAAAAAGTATTCAAATTGACTGTATTTTTGTCTTTTAGTGCCTTAAAAAGTCGGTTTTAGACAAGATTTTAGACAATTGGCTCCAATGGCCTGAAATGTTTTTTTCGGTCAAAATGACTCTATTTTGGTCTCCAAGTGTCTAAAAGTCTTTTTTAGTCAAAATAACTGCATTTGGTCACCAAAGATCTGAAAAACAATTTAGACAAATTGACTCTATTTTTGTCTTTTAGAGCCTTAAAAAGCTGGTTTTAGACAAGACACTTACCTTCAGTCACAGAATACTACGTTCTTAGTTAAACCCATGTGGGCTAATTTTTGGGGCCTATACAGGCCGACACTTACTTCTGTACCCTGTGAATGCCTAATGTACCTTCAGCCACCAAATACTACGTTCTTAGCTGTCAGGCTAATTTTTGGGGACTTTTATGGCCGACACTTACTTCTGTATCCTGTGAATGCCTAATGTACCTTCAGCCACAGAATGCTAAATACATTCATTTTGACAAAAAAATTCGGACAATTGGAGACCAAGTGCAGTGTCTAAAACCGGCTTTTTAAGACTCTAAAAGACAAAAATACAGTCATTTTTGACTAAAAAAGTTTGTCAGACCTTTGGTGACCAAATGCAGTTATTTTGGCTAAAAAAAGGTTATTAGACACCTGGACCTGGAGACCAAAAAAGAGTCATTTTGACCAAAGAAATTTTTTCAGGCCATTGGAGCCCAAATGTCTAAAATCTTGTCTAAAACCGGCTTTTTAGGGCTCTAAAAGACAAAAATATAGTCATTTTGACAAAAAAAATTTTCAGACCTTTGGTTACCAAATGCAGTTATTTTGACTAAAAAGGCTTTTTAGACACTTGGAGACCAAAATAGAGTCATTTTGACCAAAACATTTTTTTCAGGCCATTGGAGCCCAAATGGCCGGTTTCAGACAAATCTGGTCTAAAACCGGCTTTTTAAGACAAGAAAAGACAAAAATACATTCATTTTGACTAATTTTTTTTCAGACCTTTGGTGACCAAATGCAGTTATTTATACTAAAAAACATATTTTTAGACACTTGGAGACCAAAATAGAGTCATTTTAACCAAAAAAAATGTTCATGCCATTGGAGCCCAAATGTCTAAAATCTTGTCTAAAACTGGCTTTTTAAGGCTCTAAAAGACAAAAATAGAGTCAATTTGACTAAATTGTTTTTCAGATCTTTGGTGACTAAATGCAGTTATTTTGACTAAAAAAGGCTTTTAAGACACTTGGAGACAAAAATAGAGTCATTTTGACCGAAAAAAATTTCAGGCCATTGGAGCCAAATGTCTAAAATCTTGTCTAAAACCGACCTTTTAAGGCACTAAAAGACAAAAATACAGTCAATTTGAATACATTTTTTTTCAGACCTTTGGTGACCAAATGCAGTTATTTTGACTAGAAATAGGCTTTTTAGACACTTGGAGACCAAAATAGAGTCATTTTGACCAAAAAACTTTTTTTCAGGCCATTGGAGCCAAATGTCTAAAATCTTGTCTAAACCCAGCTTTTTAAGGCTCTAAACGACAAAAATATAGTCATTTAGACTAAAAAAACAATTTCAGACCTTTGGTGACCTTTGGTGACCAAATGCAGTTATTTTGACTATAAAAGGCTTTTTAGACACTTGGAGACCAAAATAGAGTCATCTTGACCAAAAATCTTGACTTAAACCGGCTTCTTAAAAGACAAAAATACATTCATTTTGACTTAATTTTTTTCAGACCTTTGGTGACCAAATGCAGTTATTTTGACTAAAAAAGGCTTTTTAGACACTCGGAGACCAGAATAGAGTCATTTTGACCAAAAAAAGTTTTTCAGGCCATTGGAGCCAAATGTCTAAAATCTTGTCTAAAATCAGCTTTTTAATGCTCTAAAAGACAAAAATATAGTCATTTGGACTAAAAAAAATTTCAGACCTTTGGTGACCAAATGCAGTTATTTTGACTACAAAAGGAGACCAAAATAGAGTCATTTTGACCAAAATTTTTTTTCAGGCCAAAATTTTTTTTCAGAACATTTTTTTCCAGACCATTTTGACCAAAAATTTTTTTTCAGGCGATTGGAGCCCAAATGGCCAGTTTTAGACAAATCTCTAAGGCTCTAAAAGACAAAAATACATTCATTTTGACTAAATTTATTTTTCAGACCTTTGGTGACCAAATGCAGTTATTTATACTAAAAAGGGCTCTTTAGACACTTGGAGACCAAAATAGAGTCATTTTGACCAAAAAGATTTTCAGGCCATTGGAGCCAAAATGTCTAAAATCTTGTCTAAAATCGGCTTTTTAAAGCACTAAAAGACAAAAATACATTCAATTTGAATACATTTTTTTCAGACCTTTGGTGACCAAATGCATTTTGACTAGAAAAAGGCTTTTTAAACACTTGGAGACCAAAATAGAGTCATTTTGACCAAAAAACTTTTTTTCAGGCTATTGGAGCTCTATTTTGGTCTCCAATTGTCTAAAAAGCCTTTTTTAGTATAAAGAACTGCATTTAGTTACCAAATGTCTGATAAAAAAAATTTGTCAAAATAACTGTATTTTTGTCTTTTAGAGCCTTAAAAAGCCGGATTTAGACAAGATTTGTCTAAAACCGGCCATTTGGACTCCAATGGCCTGAAAAATTGTTTTCGGTCAAAATGACTCTATTTTGGTCTCCAAGTGTCTATAAAGCCTTTTTTTAGTCAAAATAACTGCATTTGGTCACCAAAGGTCTGAAAAAAACTTTAGTCAAAAATGACTATATGTTTCTCTTTTTGCGCATTAAAAAGCCAGTTTTAGACAAGATTTTAGACATTTGTCTCCACTGGCCTGAAAAAATGTTTTGGTCAAAATGACTTTATTTTGGTCTCCAAGTGTCTAAAAAGCCTTTTTTTAGTCAAAATAACTGCATTTGGTCACCAAAGGTCTGAAAAAAAATTATGTCAAAATGAATGTATTTTTGTCTTTTAGAGCTTTAAAAAGCCAGTTTAAGACAAGATTTGTCTAAAACCGGCCATTTGGGCTCTAATGGCCTGAAAAGAAATTTTTGGTCAAAATGACTCTATTTTGGTCTCCAAGTGTCTAAAAAGCATTTTATAGTCAAAATAACTGCATTTGGTCACCAAAGGTCTGAAATTGTTTTTTTTAGTCTAAATGACTATATTTTTGTCTTTTAGAGCCTTAAAAAGCCGGTTTTAGACAAGATTTTAGACATTTGGCTCCAATGGCCTGAAAAAAAGTTTTTTGGTCAAAATGACTCTATTTTTGTCTCCAAGTGTCTAAAAAGCCTTTTTGTAGTCAAAATAACTGCATTTGGTCACCAAAGGTCTGAAAAAAATGTATTCAAATTGACTGTATTTTTGTCTTTTAGTGCCTTAAAAAGTCGGTTTTAGACAAGATTTTAGACAATTGGCTCCAATGGCCTGAAATGTTTTTTTCGGTCAAAATGACTCTATTTTGGTCTCCAAGTGTCTAAAAGTCTTTTTTAGTCAAAATAACTGCATTTGGTCACCAAAGATCTGAAAAACAATTTAGACAAATTGACTCTATTTTTGTCTTTTAGAGCCTTAAAAAGCTGGTTTTAGACAAGATTTTAGACATTTGGGCTCCAATGGCATGAATATTTCTTTTGGTTAAAATTACTCTATTTTGGTCTCCAAGTGTCTAAAAATCTTCTTTTAGTATAAATAACTGCATTTGGTCACCAAAGGTCTGAAAAAAAATTAGTCAAAATGAATGTATTTTTTTTTTTAGTGTCTTAAAAAGCCGGTTTTAGACCAGATTTGTCTAAAACCGGCCATTTGGGCTTCCAATGGCCTGAAAACATTTTTTTGGTCAAAATGACTCTATTTTGGTCTCCAAGTGTCTAAAAAGCCTTTTTAGTCAAAATAACTGCATTTGGTAACCAAAGGTCTGAAAAAAAATTTAGTCAAAATGACTATATTTTTGTCTTTTAGAGCCCTAAAAAGCCAGTTTTAGACAAGATTTTAGACATTTGGGCTCCAATGGCCTGAAAAAAATTCTTTGGTCAAAATGACTCTTTTTTGGTCTCCAGGTGTCTAAAAAGCTTTTTTTAGCCAAAATAACTGACAAACTTTTTTAGTCAAAAATGACTGTATTTTTGTCTTTTAGAGTCTTAAAAAGCCGGTTTTAGACACTGCCGGTCTCCAATGGTCTGAAATGTTTTTGTCAAAATGAATGTATTTAGCATTCTGTGGCTGAAGGTACATTAGGCATTCACAGGGTACAGAAGTAAGTGTCGGCCTGTATAGGCCCCAAAAATTAGCCCACATGGGTTTAACTAAGAACGTAGTATTCTGTGACTGAAGGTAAGTGTCAGGTAAATGGAAGAGCACAAAAAGCCGCACAACCGTTTGAAGATGCAAAAAGTTAAAATCCAAATTTATTTTGCAGGCAAAAAGATTAAATCATCCAAGATGAAACCAAAACAGTCGGAGACATGTGGGGGAAAAGGGGAGCACGGCGGTTGACGCGTTTCACGGAGTCTTCCGCTTAGTCGTAACCATGCTGTACAATACAAGACACTGCTATATATAGAGGAAAAGGCATTTCAAATAATAATATAATAAATAATTGTTGTGTTAAAGTTTTCACACAGTCATAGAACTCTCATTATTAACCCAAATATTGTCTGAGATAAAATTTCCCGTTAAAGATATATCCTCCCAATTACATTGACCGGTATGTAAAAGTTAATCTGACATATTTAACCATAATTATGGGAAATTTTTTTCTTAAAAAAAAACTCTGTGGTGTATCTTTCCTAATACCCACTAAAACAATTTTTCATTGTTTTTCCTAGATTAATTGTTGTGGCCTTCAGATTACCGGAAAACTGCCTCAGTTTAAACCCAGCTCTATAACCTTACACAAATCTTGGACTACCGGGAAACTGCCTCAGTTTAAACCCAGCTCTATAACCTTACACAAATCTTAGTGTTTGCTGTATCAAATATTTTCAGACTGGTCAATGCTTCATGGTTGCCAATTATGTTACCAAAAATCTATGAGAGTTAATTTATCTCAGACAATATTTGGGTTAATAATGAGAGTTCTATGACTGTGTGAAAACTTTAACACAACAATTATTTATTCGTATAAGGTTTGCAAAGCCTACGTAATTTACAACAATATAACTATTGTACCTACTACAAAATGTATAATATCCCTAGTTTAATTGAACAAAAACAATGCCTAGAGTATAGACTCATATACACACACTATGACCGACACAAGTAAAATATACAATGTACCCTTAATCCTTACTCCATAATTACCTCTAGTGATGGCTCTCGCTCTCCCATGCCAAACAGGAAGTCACCCTGTCTCACCGAACCTAATATAGACCCATATCCCATAGCCTTGTATAGGGCCATTCTCATTGGTTCAGCTATCTTGCTTTGTCACTTCCTGTGGGCGTATCTCTTCCCAGATTGGACCATTTCCCCCTCCCATAGTTACGCCTCTTTCTAACCACTCCTTTTCTGTGTGTGGGGGGGTGTGTTTACTCCTCACTGTGGAGTAGCTCTGAAATGGCTACTTAAGATATGCAAGATGTGTCCTGGCTCCAGAAAGTCTCACTTCCAGGATGTGAACACGGGTTGATACTATCCGTAGGTATTTATATGTAAATAGCCAGCTGGCCTTTCAAAGGAATGTGTTACCCTGGATTAATTAATTACTAAAAACCAGTCCGTCTGGCTCACGCAAATCTAACTACACTAAATTCCCAAGTATGAGTTTGCAATCAAAAATGGGTACCTTTACTACTTTCATTAATATATATATTTACAATTACTGATGGAGTTTTATACATAAACCCCTCATCCTCACAACACGGTCAGAGAGATTACGCCTAAACCCCATATGGCAACACATATATATCGAAGAACACATGCATTCCAAAAAAAAAAAAAAAAAAAGATGCAGAGACCGAAATGGGACAAAAGGGAAGGAGAAATGAGAAAAAAAAAAAAAGAGAAAAGAAGAAACAAAGAAACACTAAGACATAGATTGGTCAATCAAAGAAACATGTACCATGTATGCGTATGGGATACAGGTAGCCCTCTCTGTATGTATAGTTAAATGTATGTACCCACGAATAGATACATGAATCATTACTGGGAATAAAAGTGAGTAACATCCCATTCAAAGTTTAAACCGCCAGGTAAGCGGGTGTGGAGTTTATGAATCCAGAAAACCTCCCGCTTACACAGAAGGCGGAACACATCGCCCCCTCTTACAGGAGCAACCACACGTTCGATCACTTGGACCAATATCAAAGACAGATCACCGTCATGTTCTGAATTAAAATGTCGGGCCACATTCGTGGATTTCCTCAATCTGACATCACTAAGGTGTTCCCTAAATCTGTCTTTAAGTTTTCGTGTGGTGCGACCCACATATTGTACAAAACATTCTCTGCAAGTAATGAGATAAATAAGGTATGTAGTGTTACAATTAAAAAACCTGTTGATTTTGTATGTTTTGTTCTCAATAGAGGATTGAAAGTTAACACCCCCTAGAATATGGGGACATGTAATGCAGTCCTTAGCCCCACATCCGAAATTACCTTTCAGATGCAACCATGTTTCTGATGTATTTTTAATTGTAGTGCTAAACAGACTTGGGGATAACTGGTTTCCCAGTGTTTTGGCCCTCTTGGCGACAATATTCACTCCTCCCTCTAAGATCCTGGCACAGTCCTTATCACCATACAGAATGGGAATATGTTTATTGATAATTTGTTTGATCCTGTTAAATTCCAAACTGTATGGGATGGTGAGATTAATGGAGCCATTATTGCCAGAAGTCTTAGATTCATTGAAATGTCTCTTTGGTGTAAGAAGGCTTTTCCTGTCCCTATTAAGGGCAATAGAGTATGCCCTGTCAAGGGTCCATTTTGGATAACCCCTAGCCAAAAAGCGTCTATACAAAAGTGCTGACTCTTTATTGAAAATGTCCAAGTCACTGCATATCCTTCTGATACGAAGGAATTGACCTACCGGTATACCCTTTCGAGTATGAAATGGGTGACTGGAGTCAGCATGTAACAAATTATTACCAGCTGAGGGTTTCCTATATAGGCTAGTGACCACCTGATTTTGTCGATGCTCAGGGGTAACATCTAGGAAATCAATCCTATCAACATTGAATTGGCCAGTAAATGCCAGATTGTAATCGTTGCGATTAAGATATTCCAAAAATAGGTCAAAAGGAAGGCCTTGTCTAGTGATAAAGATCAAATCATCTATATAACGAAAGAATATGACAATTTGATTCCTGTAGGGGTTACTATCTCCAAAAATGTGGACCCTCTCCCACCACCCCATGTAAAGGTTCCCCCCCCCCTCCATTTATCTATTTGTGTCATATGCTATATGGACGTGATGTATGTGTTTGTTGTTACACATTTATTATATTTTTTTTATGTGTACCACTTATATATTTACACATATATGCTCTTCATGACTATATTATACACCATTTCTTTTTATACCATAGTTCCATCTGGGTATGAACACATCTATATGCTTTCGTTTTACTGTTTTCTTTTTCTTTGTCTTTCTTTTTTCTTTTTCTTGTTTTTTTCTTTTTTCCGCCCTTTTTTTTTTTTCCCTTCGTTTTTCTTTTTTCTTTTCTCCCTTTACTTTGTTTTTGTTCGTTTTTTGGCTTCTACCAGCTGTCTTTTTATATTATCACTACTGTTTTTTCCTTATTTTTATTGAAAGCTTTTTCGCATATGCATTTATAGAACTTTTTTGCTATGTGTTTTTGGACAAAAGGTGAAGCAAAAACAAACATACAATTCCTGCTGGGCTGTTTGTGTGCCCTTAATTGGGATTTAGTATCTGCAGCTGTGTGGGCTCAATCAAGCACATTCTGGGAGGTACATGTTATTTGAAATGCCTTTTCCTCTATATATAGCAGTGTCTTGTATTGTACAGCATGGTTACGACTAAGCGGAAGACTCCGTGAAACGCGTCAACCGCCGTGCTCCCCTTTTCCCCCACATGTCTCCGACTGTTTTGGTTTCATCTTGGATGATTTAATCTTTTTGCCTGCAAAATAAATTTGGATTTTAACTTTTTGCATCTTCAAACGGTTGTGCGGCTTTTTGTGCTCTTCCATTTACCTGACACTTACCTTCAGTCACAGAATACTACGTTCTTAGTTAAACCCATGTGGGCTAATTTTTGGGGCCTATACAGGCCGACACTTACTTCTGTACCCTGTGAATGCCTAATGTACCTTCAGCCACAGAATGCTAAATACATTCATTTTGACAAAAACATTTCAGACCATTGGAGACCGGCAGTGTCTAAAACCGGCTTTTTAAGACTCTAAAAGACAAAAATACAGTCATTTTTGACTAAAAAAGTTTGTCAGTTATTTTGGCTAAAAAAAGCTTTTTAGACACCTGGAGACCAAAAAAGAGTCATTTTGACCAAAGAATTTTTTTCAGGCCATTGGAGCCCAAATGTCTAAAATCTTGTCTAAAACCGGCTTTTTAGGGCTCTAAAAGACAAAAATATAGTCATTTTGACTAAATTTTTTTTCAGACCTTTGGTTACCAAATGCAGTTATTTTGACTAAAAAGGCTTTTTAGACACTTGGAGACCAAAATAGAGTCATTTTGACCAAAAAAATGTTTTCAGGCCATTGGAAGCCCAAATGGCCGGTTTTAGACAAATCTGGTCTAAAACCGGCTTTTTAAGACACTAAAAAAAAAAATACATTCATTTTGACTAATTTTTTTTCAGACCTTTGGTGACCAAATGCAGTTATTTATACTAAAAGAAGATTTTTAGACACTTGGAGACCAAAATAGAGTAATTTTAACCAAAATAAATATTCATGCCATTGGAGCCCAAATGTCTAAAATCTTGTCTAAAACCAGCTTTTTAAGGCTCTAAAAGACAAAAATAGAGTCAATTTGTCTAAATTGTTTTTCAGATCTTTGGTGACCAAATGCAGTTATTTTGACTAAAAAAGACTTTTAGACACTTGGAGACCAAAATAGAGTCATTTTGACCGAAAAAAACATTTCAGGCCATTGGAGCCAATTGTCTAAAATCTTGTCTAAAACCGACTTTTTAAGGCACTAAAAGACAAAAATACAGTCAATTTGAATACATTTTTTTCAGACCTTTGGTGACCAAATGCAGTTATTTTGACTACAAAAAGGCTTTTTAGACACTTGGAGACAAAAATAGAGTCATTTTGACCAAAAAACTTTTTTTCAGGCCATTGGAGCCAAATGTCTAAAATCTTGTCTAAAACCGGCTTTTTAAGGCTCTAAAAGACAAAAATATAGTCATTTAGACTAAAAAAAAACAATTTCAGACCTTTGGTGACCAAATGCAGTTATTTTGACTATAAAATGCTTTTTAGACACTTGGAGACCAAAATAGAGTCATTTTGACCAAAAATTTCTTTTCAGGCCATTAGAGCCCAAATGGCCGGTTTTAGACAAATCTTGTCTTAAACTGGCTTTTTAAAGCTCTAAAAGACAAAAATACATTCATTATGACTTAATTTTTTTTCAGACCTTTGGTGACCAAATGCAGTTATTTTGACTACAAAAAGGCTTTTTAGACACTTGGAGACAAAAATAGAGTCATTTTGACCAAAAAACTTTTTTTCAGGCCATTGGAGCCAAATGTCTAAAATCTTGTCTAAAACCGGCTTTTTAAGGCTCTAAAAGACAAAAATATAGTCATTTAGACTAAAAAAAAACAATTTCAGACCTTTGGTGACCAAATGCAGTTATTTTGACTATAAAATGCTTTTTAGACACTTGGAGACCAAAATAGAGTCATTTTGACCAAAAATTTCTTTTCAGGCCATTAGAGCCCAAATGGCCGGTTTTAGACAAATCTTGTCTTAAACTGGCTTTTTAAAGCTCTAAAAGACAAAAATACATTCATTATGACTTAATTTTTTTTCAGACCTTTGGTGACCAAATGCAGTTATTTTGACTAAAAAAAGGCTTTTTAGACACTTGGAGACCAAAATAAAGTCATTTTGACCAAAACATTTTTTCAGGCCAGTGGAGACAAATGTCTAAAATCTTGTCTAAAACTGGCTTTTTAACGCGCAAAAAGAGAAACATATAGTCATTTTTGACTAAAGTTTTTTTCAGACCTTTGGTGACCAAATGCAGTTATTTTGACTAAAAAAAGGCTTTTTAGACACTTGGAGACCAAAATAGAGTCATTTTGACCAAAAATTTCTTTTCAGGCCATTAGAGCCCAAATGGCCGGTTTTAGACAAATCTTGTCTTAAACTGGCTTTTTAAAGCTCTAAAAGACAAAAATACATTCATTTTGACTTAATTTTTTTTCAGACCTTTGGTGACCAAATGCAGTTATTTTGACTAAAAAAAAGGCTTTTTAGACACTTGGAGACCAAAATAAAGTCATTTTGACCAAAACATTTTTTCAGGCCAGTGGAGACAAATGTCTAAAATCTTGTCTAAAACTGGCTTTTTAACGCGCAAAAAGAGAAACATATAGTCATTTTTGACTAAAGTTTTTTTCAGACCTTTGGTGACCAAATGCAGTTATTTTGACTAAAAAAAGGCTTTTTAGACACTTGGAGACCAAAATAGAGTCATTTTGACCGAAAACAATTTTTCAGGCCATTGGAGTCCAAATGGCCGGTTTTAGACAAATCTTGTCTAAATCCGGCTTTTTAAGGCTCTAAAAGACAAAAATACAGTTATTTTGACAAATTTTTTTTATCAGACATTTGGTGACTAAATGCAGTTCTTTATACTAAAAAAGGCTTTTTAGACAATTGGAGACCAAAATAGAGCTCCAATAGCCTGAAAAAAAGTTTTTTGGTCAAAATGACTCTATTTTGGTCTCCAAGTGTTTAAAAAGCCTTTTTCTAGTCAAAATGCATTTGGTCACCAAAGGTCTGAAAAAAATGTATTCAAATTGAATGTATTTTTGTCTTTTAGTGCTTTAAAAAGCCGATTTTAGACAAGATTTTAGACATTTTGGCTCCAATGGCCTGAAAATCTTTTTGGTCAAAATGACTCTATTTTGGTCTCCAAGTGTCTAAAGAGCCCTTTTTAGTATAAATAACTGCATTTGGTCACCAAAGGTCTGAAAAATAAATTTAGTCAAAATGAATGTATTTTTGTCTTTTAGAGCCTTAGAGATTTGTCTAAAACTGGCCATTTGGGCTCCAATCGCCTGAAAAAAATTTTTGGTCAAAATGGTCTGGAAAAAAATGTTCTGAAAAAAAATTTTGGCCTGAAAAAAAATTTTGGTCAAAATGACTCTATTTTGGTCTCCTTTTGTAGTCAAAATAACTGCATTTGGTCACCAAAGGTCTGAAATTTTTTTTAGTCCAAATGACTATATTTTTGTCTTTTAGAGCATTAAAAAGCTGATTTTAGACAAGATTTTAGACATTTGGCTCCAATGGCCTGAAAAACTTTTTTTGGTCAAAATGACTCTATTCTGGTCTCCAAGTGTCTAAAAAGCCTTTTTTAGTCAAAATAACTGCATTTGGTCACCAAAGGTCTGAAAAAAATTAAGTCAAAATGAATGTATTTTTGTCTTTTAAGAAGCCGGTTTAAGTCAAGATTTTTGGTCAAGATGACTCTATTTTGGTCTCCAAGTGTCTAAAAAGCCTTTTATAGTCAAAATAACTGCATTTGGTCACCAAAGGTCACCAAAGGTCTGAAATTGTTTTTTTAGTCTAAATGACTATATTTTTGTCTTTTAGAGCCTTAAAAAGCTGGGTTTAGACAAGATTTTAGACATTTGGCTCCAATGGCCTGAAAAAAAGTTTTTTGGTCAAAATGACTCTATTTTGGTCTCCAAGTTTCTAAAAAGCCTATTTCTAGTCAAAATAACTGCATTTGGTCACCAAAGGTCTGAAAAAAAATGTATTCAAATTGACTGTATTTTTGTCTTTTAATGCCTTAAAAGGTCGGTTTTAGACAAGATTTTAGACATTTGGCTCCAATGGCCTGAAATTTTTTTCGGTCAAAATGACTCTATTTTTGTCTCCAAGTGTCTTAAAAGCCTTTTTTAGTCAAAATAACTGCATTTAGTCACCAAAGATCTGAAAAACAATTTAGTCAAAATGACTCTATTTTTGTCTTTTAGAGCCTTAAAAAGACAGTTTTAGACAAGATTTTAGACATTTGGGCTCCAATGGCATGAACATTTTTTTTGGTTAAAATGACTCTATTTTGGTCTCCAAGTGTCTAAAAATATGTTTTTTAGTATAAATAACTGCATTTGGTCACCAAAGGTCTGAAAAAAAATTAGTCAAAATGAATGTATTTTTGTCTTTTCTTGTCTTAAAAAGCCGATTTTAGACCAGATTTGTCTGAAACCGGCCATTTGGGCTCCAATGGCCTGAAAAAAATGTTTTGGTCAAAATGACTCTATTTTGGTCTCCAAGTGTCTAAAAAGCCTTTTTAGTCAAAATAACTGCATTTGGTAACCAAAGGTCTGAAAAATTTTTTTGTCAAAATGACTATATTTTTGTCTTTTAGAGCCCTAAAAAGCTGGTTTTAGACAAGATTTTAGACATTTGGGCTCCAATGGCCTGAAAAAATTTCTTTGGTCAAAATGACTCTTTTTTGGTCTCCAGGTCCAGGTGTCTAATAACCTTTTTTTAGCCAAAATAACTGCATTTGGTCACCAAAGGTCTGACAAACTTTTTTAGTCAAAAATGACTGTATTTTTGTCTTTTAGAGTCTTAAAAAGCCGGTTTTAGACACTGCACTTGGTCTCCAATTGTCCGAATTTTTTTGTCAAAATGAATGTATTTAGCATTCTGTGGCTGAAGGTACATTAGGCATTCACAGGATACAGAAGTAAGTGTCGGCCATAAAAGTCCCCAAAAATTAGCCTGACAGCTAAGAACGTAGTATTTGGTGGCTGAAGGTACATTAGGCATTCACAGGGTACAGAAGTAAGTGTCGGCCTGTATAGGCCCCAAAAATTAGCCCACATGGGTTTAACTAAGAACGTAGTATTCTGTGACTGAAGGTAAGTGTCAGGTAAAACCCATGTGGGCTCATTTCTGGGGCCTTTTATGGCCGACACTTACTTCTGTATCCTGTGAATGCCTAATGTACCTTTAGCCACAGAATACTACATTCTTAGCAGTCAGGTAAACACATGTGAGCTAATTTTTGGGGGCTATAGAGGCCGACACTTACTTCTGTATACTGTGTGAATGCCTGCTGTACCTCTAGCCATCCAATACTACATTCTTTGCTGTCAGTTAAACCCATGTGAGCTAATTTTTGGGGCCTAAACAGTCCAACACTTACTTCTGTATCCTGTGAATGCCTAATGTACCTTCAGACACCAAATACTACATTCTTAACTGTCAGGTAAACCCATGTGATCTAATTTTTGGGGCCTATACATGCCGACACTTCTGTATACTGTGTGAATGCCTACTGTACCTCTTGCCATCAAATACTACGTTCTTTGCTGTCAGTTAAACCCATGTGAGCTATTTTTTGGGGCCTATACAGGCCGACTGTAAGATCCTGGTACCTGCGGTACCCTTCCAGCCTATTATTTGTACATTACGTTCCACCATATAGATAGGTGGAACGCATCTAGTACCTGTCCCTTTAAATTCCATGACCTCATCAGTGAGTGCCGCCCTGAGCGGCTATTTCAACCGCCGGCATTCACTCACATGTGTTCGTGCAAACCGCTTGCTACAGCATTACCTAACGCTGCCGAATCCTCCAGCTATTCCCTAATACCTGGATTGACCGAAGACTTGCTACAACATCTTGTATCTCGCTACAAGATCATTACCTCACCGCCGGAACCCTCTCCTTACAAACCTACCAGTGATAAGTACCCCACAGGGGAATACCTTCCTAATCTACTTTCACTACTACTCTGCTTACTAAAGACTATTGCTACTCTAAGAACTATACTGTTACATCTAACATCTGCACCGCTACTTAGATTGCAAGCTCTTGAGCCTATTACCATCTTGTCACTGCACTAGCCTAGCATCTCCTGTACACTTCATCTGCTCTTCACTACCACCTGTTACCTGTACATGATTGCTATCCTAAGTGCTTACTATCACCATCTGTTACCTCTTACCATTGCTATCACTATCCACGCCTGTCCCCTCAGTATCACCTCTATACTTTCACATATAAACATATCACTCCAGGAACATCTTTAATGAGTGTCTGTGTTTGTGTATGTGCTTGCTGAGACAGGCTGATGCACAATGATGAGTCTTGAGAGTTGGATATGGTAGTTCAACACATCTCTACATGACTACTGAGTGTAACTTCCGCAGCTGCAAATACACACCACACAAATAAACGCCGGAGCGTTACACCGACACAAACTTCTCAAAAAGAAAGCCAACGAATAAAGGAAAAGCCAAAAGCCTACAGCACCTGGTATTCCCAGGCTGTAGCGGAATGGACGCTGAGAGTGTGGCTTGTGTTGAAAGAATGACCATAATATTACTGAACAGTGTCCCTGAGGAAATATATAAAGATATATTGCAGATTGCTAGAATATGGCAGCAGTGTTTCATAGACCCCTGCTAGTGGGGTGGGGTTTGTTATTGTGAATACCGACATTCCATTGTCCTATTGTTCCTGTCTGCCTTGTAAGCATATTATGGGATGTGTGTTTGTGTGGAATGACTCAAAGAGGGAGAGGGTTTTGGCAGAGTGTAGATCTCTTGTGTTTTCAATAAACAAGGCATTCTGAGTTGTCCTTTATTCATTGGCTTTCTCTTTGTTTCTCCTGAGGTGCCATCTTGGCATGGCCAAATTCAAAAGGGTCGAGGGTGGCAGTGGTGATTACCTAAGGCCACATCACCTTTAATGTGCTCAATCTGGTCTGATCTTGGAAGCTAAGCAGGATTGGGCCTGGTTAGTACCTGGAGGGGGGACTACCAGGTGCTGTAGGCTTTTGGCTTTTCCTTTATTCGTTGGCTTTCTTTTTGTTTCTCCTGAAGTGACATCTTGCCATTGCCAAGTTCAAAGGGGTCGAGGGTGGCACTGTGTAATGTTCTGGTACCTCTGGTACCCTTATTCCACTTTCCATTCCGTGTATGCGTCCCACCATTATCTTCTGGTAGGTGCGCATACACCTTTAAGACCGATGCTGTCATCACTGAGCGCCGCAGAGCGGCTATTTCAACCGCCGGCGTTCTCACTCACATGTTCGTTCAACCTGCCTTGCATCTATGCTTACAAGCGTGTCTCGCTGTGGAACCTCGCTACAGATCCCTGTATCTCGCTACCAGGATCACTTCCTCAGACCCGAACCTCGCTACTGATCCCTGTATCTCGCTACTGGATCACTTCCTCATCACCGGACCCTTCTACTACTATACTATAGTGATAAGTACCCCGCAGGGGAAACCTCCATAACTTACACTACTACTATTGCATTAAGGACTGTTACTACCTATCCATACTATCCTATCATCTGCACTGTTACATAGATTGCTAGCTCTTGAGACTACTACCATCTATCATCTGCACTGCTGCATAGATTGCTAGCTCTCCTGTCTACTACCATCTATCATCTGCACTGCTGCATAGATTGCTAGCTCTTCTGTCTACTACTATCTATCCTTGCACTGGGTTAGTCTATCCTGTATTTGTCATCTGCTGTCCTCACCACCTGTTAGCATACTCGATACTAACCTATCTGCATTCCTAAATACCATCTTGAACTCTCCTGTACAAACCTATCAAGTGCTTACCATCCTTGTCACTGTTCACACCTGTCCCTTCAGCACATCACCTTCATACTATCATATACATCCTATCACTCCAGGAACATCTCATTGAGTGTGTATATATCTGTATGTTGAAGCTGACAGGCCCACGGTGATGAGTCCTGGAGAGTTGGATCTGGTATTCAACACATCTCTACATGACTACTGAGTGGAGATTTTGCAGCTGTAAATCCAGCCTATAACAAAACGCAGGAGCGTTACACACTGGTGATCACCTATGGCTAGATCACCCTGAACACACCCCATCACGTCTGATCTCGGAAGCTAAGCAGGGTAAGGCCTGGTTAGTACCTGGATGGGAGACCGCCTGGGAATACCAGGTGCTGTAGACTTTTGGCTTTTGCTTTATTCGTTGGCTTTCTTTTTGTTTCTCCTGAGGTGCCATCTTGCTATGGCCAAGTTCAAAGGGGTCAATGGTGGCAGTGGTTATTGCCTATGGCCACATCACCCTTAACGCGCCTGATCTCATCTGATCTTGGAAGCTAAGCAGGGTCAGACCTGTAACCAGGATGGGAGACCGCCTGGGAATACTAAGTGCTGTAGACTTTTGGCTTTTGCTTTATTCTTTGGCTTTCTTTTTGTTTCTCCTGAGGTGCCATCTTGCCATGGCCAAGTTCAAAGGGGTCAATGGTGGCAGTGGTTATTGCCTATGGCCACATCAACCTGAACGTGTCTGATCTCGGAAGCTAAGCAGGGTCGGGCCTGGTTAGTACCTGATCTCATCTGATCTTGGAAGCTAAGCAGGGTCAGACCTGTAACCAGGATGGGAGACCGACTGGGAATACTAAGTGCTGTAGACTTTTGGCTTTTGCTTTATTCGTTGGCTTTCTTTTTGTTTCTCCTGAGGTGCCATCTTGCCATGGCCAAGTTCAAAGGGGTCGAGGGTGGAAGTAGTGATCGCCTACGGCCACATCACCCTGAACATGCCCAATCTGGTCTGATCTCGGATGCTAAGCAGGGTCGGGCCTGGTTAGAACCTGGATGGGAGACCGCCTGTGTAGCGGAGGAGTAGTTTAATCTACATGGGCTCTGCTGGTAGATAGGAAAACAGGTAATAATCCAACTAGGCAGGTACAGCATGCAACAATCCAGGTAGCGTTATACAATCCTTCCCTCCCACTAGATACCAGGTGCTGTAGGCTTTTGGCTTTTCCTTTATTCGTTGGCTTTCTTTTTGTTTCTCCTGAAGTGACATCTTGCCATGGCCAAGTTCAAAGGGGTCGAAGGTGGCACTGGTGATCACCTATGGCTACATCACCCTGAACACACCCCATCTCGTCTGATCTTGGAAGCTAAGCAGGGTCAGGCCTGGTTAGTACCTGGATGGGAGACCGCCTGGGAATACCAGGTGCTGTAGACTTTTGGCTTTTGCTTTATTCGTTGGCTTTCTTTTTGTTTCTCCTGAGGTGCCATCTTGCCATGGCCAAGTTCAAAGGGGTCAATGGTGGCAGTGGTTGTTGCCTATGGCCACATCACCCTTAACGCGCCCGATCTCGCCTGATCTCGGAAGCTAAGCAGGGTCAGGCCTGTAACCAGGATGGGAGACCACCTGGGAATACCAAGTGCTGTAGAATTTTGGCTTTTGCTTTATTCGTTGGCTTTCTTTTTGTTTCTCCTGAGGTGCCATCTTGCCATGGCCAAGTTCAAAGGGGTCAATGGTGGCAGTGGTTATTGCCTATGGCCACATCACCCTGAACGCACCTGATTTCGTCTGATCTCGGAAGCTAAGAAGGGTCAGGCCTGCTTAGTACCTGGATGGGAGACCACCTGGGAATACCAGGTGCTGTAAGCTTTTGGCTTTTCCTTTATTTGTTGGCTTTCTTTTTGTTTCTCCTCAGGAACCATCTTGCCATGGCCAAGTTCAAAGGGGTCGAGGGTGGCAATGGTGGCAATGGTGATCGCCTACGGCCACATCACCCTGAACGCGCCTGATCTCGGAAACTAAGTAGCGTCAGGCCTGGTTAGTACCTGGATGGGAGACTGCCTGTGTAGCGGAGTAGTAGTTTAATCTACATTGGCTCCGCTGGTAGACAGGAAAACAGGTAATAATCCAACTAAGCAGGTACAGCATGCAACAATCCAGGTAGTGTTATATAATCCTTCCCTCCCAAGAACTGGGAGTCAACTCAGAATGCCTTGTTTATTGAAAACACAAGAGATCTACACTCTGCCAAAACCCTCTCCCTCTTTGAGTCATTCCACACAAACACACATCCCATAATATGCTTACAAGGCAGACAGGAACAATAGGACAATGGAATGCCGGTATTCACAATAACAAACCCCACCCCACTAGCAGGGGTCTATGAAATACTGCTGCTATATTCTAGCAATCTGCAATATATCTTTATATATTTCCTCAGGGACACTGTTCAGTAATATTATGGTCATTCTTTCAACACAAGCCACACTCTCAGCGTCCATTCCGCTACAGCCTGGGAATACCAGGTGCTGTAGGCTTTTGGCTTTTCCTTTATTCGTTGGCTTTCTTTTTGAGAAGTTTGTGTCGGCCTGTATAGGCCCCAAAAAATAGCTCACATGGGTTTAACTGACAGCAAAGAACGTAGTATTTGATGGCAAGAGGTACAGTAGGCATTCACACAGTATACAGAAGTAAGTGTCGGCATGTATAGGCCCCAAAAATTAGCTCAAATGGATTTACCCGACAGTTAAGAATGTAGTATTTGGTGGCTGAAGGTACATTAGGCATTCACAGGATACAGAAGTAAGTGTCGGACTGTTTAGGCCCCAAAAATTAGCTCACATGGGTTTAACTGACAGCAAAGAATGTAGTATTGGATGGCTAGAGGTACAGCAGGCATTCACACAGTATACAGAAGTAAGTGTCGGCCTCTATAGCCCCCAAAAATTAGCTCACATGTGTTTACCTGACTGCTAAGAATGTAGTATTCTGTGGCTAAAGGTACATTAGGCATTCACAGGATACAGAAGTAAGTGTCGGCCATAAAAGGCCACAGAAATGAGCCCACATGGGTTTACCTGACACTTACCTTCAGTCACAGAATACTACGTTCTTAGTTAAACTCATGTGGGCTAATTTTTGGGGCCTATACAGGCCGACACTTACTTCTGTACCCTGTGAATGCCTAATGTACCTTCAGCCACCAAATACTACGTTCCTAGCTGTCAGGCTAATTTTTGGGGACTTTTATGGCCGACACTTATTTCTGTATCCTGTGAATGCCTAATGTACCTTCAGCCACAGAATGCTAAATACATTCATTTTGACAAAAAAATTTCAGACAATTGGAGACCAAGTGCAGTGTATAAAACCGCCTTTTTAAGACTCTAAAAGACATAAATACAGTCATTTTTGACTAAAAAAGTTTGTCAGACCTTTGGTGACCAAATGCAGTTATTTTGGCTAAAAAAAGCTTTTTAGACACCTGGAGACCAAAAAAGAGTCATTTTGACCAAAGAAATTTTTTCAGGCCATTGGAGCCCAAATGTCTAAAATCTTGTCTAAAACCGGCTTTTTAGGGCTCTAAAAGACAAAAATATAGTCATTTTAAATAATTTTTTTTCAGACCTTTGGTTACCAAATGCAGTTATTTTGACTAAGAAGGCTTTTTAGACACTTGGAGACCAAAATAGAGTCATTTTGACCAAAAAACTTTTTTTCAGGCCATTGGAGCCAAATGTCTAAAATCTTGTCTAAAACCGGCTTTTTAAGGCTCTAAAAGACAAAAATATAGTCATTTAGACTAAAAAAACAATTTCAGACCTTTGGTGACCAAATGCAGTTATTTTGACTACAAGGAGGCCATTGGAGCCCAAATGGCCGGGTTTAGACAAATCTGGTCTAAAACCGGCTTTTTAAGACACTAAAAGACAAAAATACATTCATTTTGACTAATTTTTTTTCAGACCTATGGTGACCAAATGCAGTTATTTATACTAAAAAAAAGATTTTTAGACACTTGGAGACCAAAATAGAGTCATTTTGACCGAAAAAAAATTTCAGGCCATTGGAGCCAAATGGCTAAAATCTTGTCTAAAACCGACTTTTTAAGGCACTAAAAGACAAAAATATAGTCAATTTGAATACATTTTTTTTCAGACCTTTGGTGACCAAATGCAGTTATTTTGACTAGAAAAAGGCTTTTTAGACACTTGGAGACCAAAATAGAGTCATTTTGACCAAAAAACTTTTTTTCAGGCCATTGGAGCCAAATGTCTAAAATCTTGTTAAAAACCGGCTTTTTAAGGCTCTAAAAGACAAAAATATAGTCATTTAGACTAAAAAAACAATTTCAGAGCTTTGGTGACCAAATGCAGTTATTTTGACTACAAAAGGAGACCAAAATAGAGTCATTTTGACCAAAATTTTTTTTGAGGCTAAAATTTTTTTTCAGGCCATTTTTTTTCCAGACCATTTTGACCAAAAAAATTTTTCAGGCGATTGGAGCCCAAATAGCCAGTTTTAGACAAATCTCTAAGGCTCTAAAAGACAAAAATACATTCATTTTGACTAAATTTTTTTTCAGACCTTTGGGGACCAAATGCAGTTATTTTGACTAAAAAAGGCTTTTTAGACACTTGGAGACCAGAATAGAGTCATTTTGACCAAAAAATGTTTTTCAGGCCATTGGAGCCAACTGTCTAAAATCTTGTCTAAAACCAGCTTTTTAATGCTCTAAAAGACAAAAATATAGTTATTTGGACTAAAAAAAATTTCAGACCTTTGGTGACCAAATGCAGTTATTTTGACTACAAAAGGAGACCAAAATAGAATAATTTTGACCAAAATTTTTTTTTCAGGCCAAACTTTTTTTCATGCCATTTTTTTTCCAGACCATTTTGACCGAAATTATTTTTCAGGCGATTGGAGCCCAAATAGCCAGTTTTAGACAAATCTCTAAGGCTCTAAAAGACAAAAATACATTCATTTTGACTAAATTTATTTTTCAGACCTTTGGTGACCAAATGCAGTTATTTATACTAAAAAGGGCTCTTTAGACACTTGGAGACCCAAATAGAGTCATTTTGACCAAAAAGATTTTCAGGCCATTGGAGCCAAAATGTCTAAAATCTTGTCTAAAACCGGCTTTTTAAAGCACTAAAAGACAAAAATACAGTCAATTTGAATACATTTTTTCAGACCTTTGGTGACCAAATGCATTTTGACTAGAAAAAGGCTTTTTAAACACTTGGAGACCAAAATAGAGTCATTTTGACCAAAAAACTTTTTTTCAGGCTATTGGAGCTCTATTTTGGTCTCCAATTGTCTAAAAAGCCTTTTAGAGTATATAACTGCATTTAGTCACCAAAGGTCTGAAATTTTTTTTAGTCAAAATGAATGTATTTTTGTCTTTTAGAGCCTTAAAAAGCCGGTTTTAGACATGATTTGTCTAAAACCGGCCATTTGGCTCCAATGACCTGAAAAATTATTTTTGGTCAAAATGACTCTATTTATACTCAGAGTGTCTAAAAAGCCTTTTTTAGTCACAATAACTGTATTTGCTCACCAAAGGTCTGATAAAAAAAAATTGTCAAAATAACTGTATTTTCTTCTTTTAGAGCCTTAAAAAGCCGGTTTTAGACAAGATTTGTCTAAAACGGGCCATTTGGGCTCCAATGGCCTGAAAAAATGTTTTCGGTCAAAATGACTCTATTTTGGTCTCCAAGTGTCTAAAAAGCCTTTTTTTAGTCAAAATAACTGCATTTGGTCACCAAAGGTCTGAAAAAAAACTTTAGTCAAAATGACTATATGTTTGTCTTTTAAAGCGTTAAAAAGCCGGTTTTAGACAAGATTTTAGACATTTGGCTCCACTGGCCTGAAAAATTTTTTTGGTCAAAATGACTATATTTTGGTCTCCAAGTGTCTAAAAAGCCTTTTTTTAGTCAAAATAACTGCATTTGGTCACCAAAGGTCTGAAAAAAAATTAAGTCAAAATGAATGTATTTTTGTCTTTTAGAGCTTTAAAAAGCCGGTTTAAGACAAGATTTGTCTAAAACAGGCCATTTGGGCTCCAATGGCCTGAAAAGAAATTTCTGGTCAAAATGACTCTATTTTGGTCTCCAAGTGTCTAAAAAGCATTTTATAGTCAAAATAACTGCATTTGGTCACCAAAGGTCTGACAAACTTTTTAGTCAAAAATGACTGTATTTTTGTCTTTTAGAGTCTTAAAAAGCTGGTTTTAGACACTGCACTTGGTCTCCAATGGTCTGAATTTTTTTTGTCAAAATGAATGTATTTAGCATTCTGTGGCTGAAGGTACATTAGGCATTCACAGGATACAGAAGTAAGTGTCGGCCATAAAAGTCCACAAAAACTAGCCTGACAGCTAAGAACGTAGTATTTGGTGGCTGAAGGTACATTAGGCATTCACATTGTACAGAAGTAAGTGTCGGCCTGTATAGGCCCCAAAAATTAGCCCACATGGGTTTAACTAAGAACGTAGTATTCTGTGACTGAAGGTAAGTGTCAGGTAAACCCATGTGGGCTAATTTCTGGGGCCTTTTATGGCCGACACTTACTTCTGTATCCTGTGAATGCCTAATGTACCTTTAGCCACAGAATACTACGTTCTTAGCTGTCAGTAAAACCCATGTGGGCTAATTTTTGGGGACTATACAGGCCAACACTTAGTTCTGTATCCTGTGAATGCCTAATGTACCTTCAGCCACCAAATACTACATTCTTAACTGTCAAGTAAACCCATGTGAGCTAATTTTTGGGGCCTATACATGCCGACACTTACTTCTGTATACTGTGTGAATGCCTACTGTACCTCTAGCCATCAAATACTACGTTCTTTGCTGTCAGTTAAACCCATGTGAGCTATTTTTTGGGGCCTATACAGGCCGACACAAACTTCTCAAAAAGAAAGCCAACGAATAAAGGAAAAGCCAAAAGCTTACAGCACCTGGTATTCCCAGGCTGTAGCGGAATGGACGCTGAGAGTGTGGCTTGTGTTGAAAGAATGACCATAATATTACTGAAAAGTGTCCCTGAGGAAATATATAAAGATATATTGCAGATTTCTAGAATATGGCAGCAGTGTTTTATAGACCCCTGCTAGTGGGGTGGGGTTTGTTATTGTGAATAACGGCATTCCATTGTCCTATTGTTCCTGTCTGCCTTGTAAGCATATTACGGGATGTGTGTTTGTGTGGAATGACTCAAAGAGGGAGAGGGTTTTGGCAGAGTGTAGATCTCTTGTGTTTTCAATAAACAAGGCATTCTGAGTTGACTCCCAGCTTATGTGTCGTCTAGTTCTTGGGAGGGAAGGATTGTATAACACTACCTGGATTGTTGCATGCTGTACCTGCTTAGTTGGATTATTACCTGTTTTCCTGTCTACCAGCGGAGCCAATGTAGATTAAACTACTCCTCCGCTACACAGGCGGTCTCCCATCCAGGTACTAACCAGGCCTGATGCTGCTTACCTTCCAAGATCAAATGAGATCGGGGGCTTTGAGGGTGATGTGTCCATAGGCAATCACCACTGCCACCCTCGACCCCTTTGAACTTAGCCATTGCAAGATGGCACCTCAGGAGAAACAAAAAGAAGCCAACGAATAAAGAAAAAGCCAATAGCCTTCAGAACCTTATATTCCCAGGCGGTCTCCCATCCAGGTACTAACCAGGCCCAACCCTGCTTAGCTTCCAAGATCAGACGAGATTGGGCGCGTTCAAGGTGATGTGACCATAGGCGACCACCACTGCCACCCTCGACCCCTTTGAACTTGGCCATGGCAAGATGGCACCTCAGGAGATACAAAATGAAAGACAACGAATAAAGGAAAAACCAAAAGCCTACAGCACCTGGTATTCCCAGTTGGTCTCACATCCAGGTACTAACCAGGCCCGACCCAGCTTAGCTTCCGAGATCAGACGAGACCGGGCTCGTTCAGGGTGATGTGGCCGTAGGCGATCACCGCTGTCACCGCTGCCACCCTCGGCCCCTTTGAACTTGGCCGTGGCAAAATGGCACCTCAGGAGAAACAAAAAGAAAGCCAACGAATAAAGGAAAAGCCAAAAGCCTACAGCACCTGGTATTTCCAGGCGGTCTCCCATCTAGGTACTAACCAGGCCTGACACTACTTAGCTTTGGAGATCAGACGAGATTGGGCACGATCAGGGTGATGTGGCCGTAGGCAATCACTGCTGCCACACTCAACACCTTTGAACTTGGCCATGGCAAGATGGCACCTCAGGAGAAACAAAAAGAAAGCCAACGAATAAATGAAAAGCCAAAAGCCAACAGCACTTGGCATTCCCAGGCGGTCTTCCATTTAGGTACTAACCAGGCCCAACCCTGCTTAGCTTCCGAGATCTGACGCGTTCAGGGTGATGTGGCCGTAGGCGATCACCACTGCTACTCTTGACCCCTTTGAACTTGGCCATGGCAAGATGGCTCCTCAGGAGAAACAAAAAGAAAGCCAACGAATAAAGGAAAAGCCAAAAGCTTACAGCACCTGGTATTCCCAGGTGGTCTCCCATCCAGGTACTATCCAGGCCCGACCCTGCTTAGCTTCCGAGATCAGACGAAATCAGGTGGGTTCAGGGTGATGTGGCCATTGGCGATCACCACTACCACCCTCGACCCCTTTGAAATTGGCCATGGCAAAATGGCATCTCTGGAGAAACAAAAAGAAAGCAAACGAATAAAGGAAAAGCCAAAAGCCTACAGCACCTGGTATTCCCAGGAGGTCTCCCGGGTACTAACCAGGCCTGACCCTGCTTAGCTTCTGAGATCAGACGAGATCGGGCGCGTTAAGGGTGATGTGGCCATAGGCAATAACCACTGCCACCATTGACCCCTTTGAACTTGGCCATGGCAAGATGGCACCTCAGGAGAAACAAAAAGAAAGCCAACGAATAAAGGAAAAGCCAAAAGCTTACAGCACCTGGTATTCCCAGGCGGTCTTCCATTTAGGTACTAACCAGGCCCAACCCTGCTTAGCTTCCGAGATCTGACGCGTTCAGGGTGATGTGGCCGTAGGCGATCACCACTGCTACTCTTGACCCCTTTGAACTTGGCCATGGCAAGATGGCTCCTCAGGAGAAACAAAAAGAAAGCCAACGAATAAAGGAAAAGCCAAAAGCTTACAGCACCTGGTATTCCCAGGTGGTCTCCCATCCAGGTACTATCCAGGCCCGACCCTGCTTAGCTTCCGAGATCAGACGAAATCAGGTGGGTTCAGGGTGATGTGGCCATTGGCGATCACCACTACCACCCTCGACCCCTTTGAAATTGGCCATGGCAAAATGGCATCTCTGGAGAAACAAAAAGAAAGCAAACGAATAAAGGAAAAGCCAAAAGCCTACAGCACCTGGTATTCCCAGGAGGTCTCCCGGGTACTAACCAGGCCTGACCCTGCTTAGCTTCTGAGATCAGACGAGATCGGGCGCGTTAAGGGTGATGTGGCCATAGGCAATAACCACTGCCACCATTGACCCCTTTGAACTTGGCCATGGCAAGATGGCACCTCAGGAGAAACAAAAAGAAAGCCAACGAATAAAGCAAAAGTCAAAAGTCTGCAGCACATGGTATTCCCAGGCAGTCTCCCATCCAGGTACTAACCAGGCCTGACCCTGCTTAGCTTCTGAGATCAGACGAGATGGGCTGTGTTCAGGGTGATGTAGCCATAGGTGATCATCACTGCCACCCTCGACCCCTTTGAACTTGGCCATGGCAAGATGTCACTTCAGGAGAAACAAAAAGAAAGCCAACGAATAAAGGAAAAGCCAAAAGCCTACAGCACCTGGTATTCCCAGGCAGTCCCCCCTCCAGGTACTAACCAGGCCCAATCCTGCTTAGCTTCCCAGATCAGACCAGATTGAGCGCATTAAAGGTGATGTGGCTTTAGGCGATCACCACTGCCACCCTCGACCCTTTTGAATTTGGCCATGCCAAGATGGCACCTCAGGAGAAACAAAGAGAAAGCCAATGAATAAAGGAAAAGCCTAAAGCCTACAGCACCTGGTATTCCCAGGCTGTAGCGGAATGAACACCGAGAGTGTGGCTTGTGTTGAAAGAATGGCCATAATATTACTGAACAGTGTCCCTGAGGAAATATATAAAGATATATTGCAGATTGCTAGAATATGGCAGCAGAGTTTCATGGACCCCTGCTAGTGGGGTGGGGTTTGTTTTTGTGAAAAACTGCATTCCATTGTCCTATTGTTCCTGTCTGCCTTGTAAGCATATTTTGGGCTGTGTATTTGTGTGGAATCACTCGAAGAGGTAGGGAGTTTTGGAGAAGTGTAGATCTCTTGTGTTTTCAATAAACAATGCATTCTGAGTTGACTCCCAGCTTATGTGTCATCTAGTTCTTGGGAGGGAAGGATTGTATAACGCTACCTGGATTGTTGCATGCTGTACCTGCCTAGTTGTATTATTACCTGTTTTCCTATCTACCAGCAGAGCCCATGTAGATTAAACTACTCCTCCGCTACACAGGCGGTCTCCCATCCAGGTACTAATCAGGCCCAACCCTGCTTATCTTCCGAGATCAGACGAGATTGGGCGTGTTCAGGGTGATGTGGCCGTAGGCAATCACTACTTCCACCCTCGACCCCTTTGAACTTGGCCATGGCAAGATGGCAACTCAGGAGAAACAACAAGAAAGCCAACGAATAAAGGAAAAGCCAAAAGCCTACAGCACCTGGTATTCCCAGTCGGTCTCCCATCCAGGTACTAACCAGCCCGACCCTGCTTAGCTTCTGAGATCAGACCAGATTGGGCGCGTTCAGGGTGATGTGGCCGTAGGCGATCACCACTGCTACCCTCGACCCCTTGAACTTGGCCATGGCAAGATGGCACCTCAGGTTATTCGTTGGCTTTCTTTTTGTTTCTCCTGTGTGAATGCCTAATTTACCTCTAGCCATCAAATACTACGTTCTTTGCTGTCAGTTAAACCCATGTGAGCTATTTTTTGGGGCCTATACAGGCCGACACTTACTTCTGTATACTGTGAATGCCTAATGTACCTTCAGCCACCAAATACACTATGTTCTTTGCTGTCAGTTAAACCCATGCGAGCTAAGTTTTGGGGCCTATACAGGCTGACACTTACTTCTGTATCCTGTGAAAGCCTAATGTACCTCCAGTCATCAAATACTATGTTCTGTGCTGTCAGTTAAACCCATGTGAGCTAATGTTTGGGGCCTATACAGGCCGACACTTACTTAAGTCTACTGTGAATGCCTAATGTACCTCCAGCCATCAAATACACTACGTTCTTTGCTGTCAGTTAAACCCATGTGAGCTAATTTTTGGGGCCTATACAGTCCGACACTTACTTCTGTATACTGTGAATGCCTAATGTACCTTCAGCCATCAAATACACTATGTTATTTGCTGTCAGTTAAACCCATGTGAGCTAGGTTTTGGGGCCTATACAGGCTGACACTTACTTCTGTATCCTGTGAAAGCCTAATGTACCTCCAGCCATCAAATACTATGTTCTGTGCTGTCAGTTAAACCCATGTGAGCTAATGTTTGGGGCCTATACAGGCCGACACTTACTTCTGTCTACTGTGAATGCCTAATGTACCACCAGCCATCAAATACACTACGTTCTTTGCTGTCAGTTAAACCCATGTGAGCTAATGTTTGGGGCCTATACAGGCCGACACTTACTTCTGTCTACTGTGAATGCCTAATGTACCACCAGCCATCAAATACACTACGTTCTTTGCTGTCAGTTAAACCCATGTGAGCTAATTTTTGGGGCCTATACAGTCCGACACTTACTTCTGTATACTGTGTGAATACCTAATGTACCTCAAGCCACCAAATACTACGTTCTTAGTTGTCAGGTAAACTGATGTGGGCTAATTTTTGGGGCCTTTTATGGCCGACACTTACTTCTTTATCCTGTGAATGCCTAAGGTACCTTCAGCCACAGAATACTACATTCTTAGCTGTCAGGTAAACCCATTTGGGCTAACTTTTGGGGCCTATACAGGCCGACACTTACTTCTGTACCCTGTGAATGCCTAATGTACCTTCAGCCACAGAATACTACGTTCTTAGCTTTCAGGTAAACCAATTTGGGCTAATTTTGTGGGGCCTTTTATGGCCGACACTTACTTCTTTATCCTGTAAATGCCTAATGTACCTTCAGCCACAGAATACTACATTCTTAGCTGTCAGGTAAACCCATGTGGGCTATTTTTTGGGGCCTTTTATGGCCGACACTTACTTCTGTATCCAGTGAATGCCTAATGTACATTCATCCAAAGAATACTACTTTCTTAGCTGTCAATTAAACCCATGTGGGCTAATTTTTGAGGTTATACAGGCCGACAGTTACTTCTGTACCCTGTGAATGCCTAATATACCTTCAGCCACCAAATACTACGTTCTTAGCTGTCAGGTAAACCCATGTGGGCTAATTTTTGGGGCCTTTTACGGCCGACACTTACTTCTGTATCCTGTGAATGAAACATTTTTTTATTCAAAATGACTGAATTTTTGTATTTTAGAGTCTTAAAAAGCCGGTTTTAGTCAAGATCGCTGCATTTTGCTCTCCAATGCCCTGAAAATGTTATTGGTCAAAATGACTCTATTTTGGTCTCCAAGTGTCTTAAAAGCCTTTTTTAGTTAAAATAACTGCATTTGGTCACCAAAAGTCTGAAAAAATTATTTTAGTCAAAATTACTTTATTTTTGTCTTTTAGAGTTTTAACCACTTAAGCCCCGGAAGATTTTACCCCCTTCCTGACCAGGGGGTATTTTGCGATTCGGCACTGCGTGACTTTAACGGACACTTGCGCGGTCGTGCGACGCTGTATCTAAAGAAATTTGACGTTCTTTTTTTCCCACAAACAGAGCTTTCTTTTGGTGGTATTTGATCACCTGTGCGATTTTTTGATCATGCGCTATAAACAAAAAAAGAGCACAAATTTTGCAAAAATAGCAATATTTTTCACATTTTTTTATATGAAATTCCCCCTCCCCAAAAAAAGTGTAAAAATCTAAATTTTTTAACATTTTCGGCCAATTTGTTTTATGCTACCTATGTTTGGTAAAAAAAAATCACAAAAAGCGTATTTTGATTGGTTTGCGCAAAAGTTATCGCATTTACTAACAAAGGGAAAGATTTTTGTCATTTTTGTTGTTTTTTTTTAACGCGTAATGGCGCGATCTGCGATTTTTTTTGCTGTACTGCGACATTGCGGCGGACAGATCGGACCCTTGACTGACATTTTTGACACTTTTGGGGTTACCAGTGACATTTCTACAGTAATCAGTGCTATACATATGCACTGTTACTATAAAAATACACTGGCAGTGAAGGGGTTAACTTTTTTGAAAGGGAGGGGCTATGTGTGTCCCTAGGGGCGTGCTTTCTACTGTGATTGGCTGTGGCTTCAGATGTATGAATGGTGATCAACGGTTCTACATAGTAGAACCGTATGATCATCATTCATACACAGGGGAGAATGACAGGCAGCTTGTTTACACAAGCCGCCTGACATTCTCCCTCTCCCCCGCCGATCGCAGAGTGACCGGCGGACATCGGGTCTGCCTGTCACATGCGCGGGGGGGTCCGTGACCACGCGGGAGCGCGCCTCCGGGGGCGCGCGCTCGCTCCCTAAACCCTCACAAGCAAGCGACATAGACCTACGTCAGTTTGCCTGTGAGGGGCTGACCGCCGACGTAGATAGTCATGCGGCTGTCGGCAAGTGGTTAAAAAGCCGATTTTAGACAAGATTACTGCATTTTGTCTCCAATGGTCTGAAAAATTTTTTTTGGGTCAAAATGACTGTATTTCGGTCTCACCCTGAATGCGCCTGATCTCGTCTGATCTCGGAAGCTAAGCAGGGCCGGGCCTGGTTAGTACCTTGATGGGAGACCACCTGGGAATACCAGGTGCTGTAAGCTTTTGGCTTTTCCTTTATTCTTTGGCTTTCCTTTTGTTTCTCCTGGCCCATTCATTACATGCTCTACATGCTATGTCGTGTATCTTTTGCGTTGCCCATGTGGTTTGGAATACGTGGGCCGCACGATACGCAAGCTGCATGTACGGTTAAACGAGCATGTGGCTAATATTATAAAATAAAATAATTGATGGTGCGCTATATCAAAAAATTATAAAGTGTGTATACCAATCAATACAAACACAATTCCAAATATAAACAAAATATACAGAAATAGTGAAGAAAAGTCCCACGACACGACTGTGTCAATAGTGAGACCACCAACAGTGATGGTGACAAGTGAAAGTGTCTGCTGTACAATACAAATCAAAATGTAAATAAACGGTGTATAAGTCCCAACACAATTGTATCAATGGTGAAACCACCAACAATGGTGAGGTGCTGACAGGTGATGGTTAATTCGCTTTGTGAATTGAAGTTCCCTCCACCTGCTGGAAAGCCTCCTTACCGGACGGAATAGGGTAAGTGCTTTTCTCTAGTGAAAATGAACAATCCTGGTGCCCAAACTGAACAAAGTGCTCCCCGCCGTGCATTCACAAGGGCCCGTCAGGCCTCTTACCAGATCAAATGGGTATATCAAGCACTGCACACTGCCCTCAGGTTCAACCGATATTGGTAGCCACAATGGATGTAGAAGTCCTATGTCACTCCACTGTTCACATTCGGGTAAGGTTTCTGTGTTCAGATAGTACTCATGGCCACTTGTTATGGGTGATTATGAGGATCATTTCGCTCCAGCATTAACATGTAAAAGAATAACTGCCCATGGTGCATTACCCTTGATATTGCTTTATTGAATAAAAAATTTGCACTTACATGTATGCGGAATAGACTTCACATAAAGATAAAAAGCGTTGAGGGATTCCTAAATGCCTGGGTCCGGCTGCAGCTCGGATCCTAAGCGACGTGGTGACGGCACGCCTCCTGCCTGACGCGTTTCCGCCGATTGGCTATCTTCAGAGAAAGGAGGTTCTCGCGCGCCGTCACTTCCGTCCTTTTATTCTAAAGGGAGCCGCGTCACTTCCGGTGTCTGCAGAGGAGGCGCCGGAAGTCTCTTACGGGTTCCTCGGCTTCAAATTATTAAATATACCCTAATATCCATAACAGTAATCGAATCTGGAGGTGGTTTAGTGATATTGGAAACGGAAAGGTTCCTCTTTACTACTTTGAGTACATCGCAAATGACTGTGTATCCCCTCATTCTCGATCTCTCTACTGTTAAAATTCAATCTATTTAATGTTGGGTGTACTTAGAACTCTCAATAAGGAGTATAGTCTCTCCACATTTATAATTGGGATAAATTTTACCTAGATATCTCTATTTAAATGTCAACCTTGACACCGGAAGTGAAGGGTCCGATATTCCTATAACTAGGAGTATGTTGACGTATAGATGTATATTTAAAATCTAAAGCTAAAATACAGCATAATACCTTTTAAAATATAAAATGAATAAAACACCTCTATATAAAAAATACATTCTGTAAAATAATAAAAGATTTTATCATACCAGATCTCTATATGTGGTCTGGATGTATGTGTGTATAAAAAGTAACATGCTGGAAGGTATAATTTTAATACTAGCTATGTATTAACTGTTGTTAATATGAGAGTTGATATCCCAGTCTATGTTATGACCTCTAGGTCTATAACATTTTAGCTCATAAATCCAAAAGGTCTCACGTCTCGAAATTGACCTTTGTAGGTTACTACCTCTCCAATGTGGTACGTGTTTTTCAATGACCGTGATTTTGAGTTTTTTTGGATCTTTGTTGTGGCAAGTAGCATAATGCTGGGAGACACTATGTCCTGGAAATCCATTGTGGATATTTGTTAGGTGTTCTCCAACACGAATGCCTGCTGTCCTAATAGTCCTACCTACGTACTGTAGGTTACATTCGCATTGTAGTAGGTATATTACACCTTTGGTATCACATGTTATGAACTCTCTAATGGGATATTCTTTCCCTGTAGTGGTGGAAGTAAATTTGTTGGTTCTCAGTGTAATTGCCTCTGTACATATCCGGCACCTTTTGCAGGGATAAAAGCCCTTCATGTTTGGGAATATCTCCATCTTGATGGGTCTTTCGACTGGGTTTCTGGCTATTAATTCCTTCAGGTTCGTCGCCTTCCTGAAGATTATTTTAGGTTGGGTCGGTAAGACTTGCCCTAAAATTTTGTCCTCTTGTAGGACACCCCAGTACTTCCTAAAAATATAATTGAGCCACTTGTAATTGCTGGAGAACTTAGTGGTGAATGCGTATTCAAAGTGAGGAGAAGTTGAAGTATTTTTACATTTTGGTTCCACTAAGTTCTTTTGCTCCATGGGCATGACATTTTTAATCTCTTTGTCCAGCTCCGAGGTGTCATACCCTTTTTCCACGAACCTCTGCTTCAGGGTCCCTACTTGTTGTTGGAAATCTTCTTGTGTAGTACAGTTCCTGCGGATCCTTCTAAATTGACTTCTAGGTACTGAGCCAAGCCATTTGGGATGATGACAACTGTCGATAGCTATGAAACCGTTTCTATCAGTTGGTTTGAAGAAAGACTTGGTTGCAAAGCCCGAGTTTTTACGATAGATCACCAAATCAAGAAAGTTGATGGAGGTATTGCTGTATTGGTAGGTGAATCTAATACCCCAGTTGTTGCAATTGAGGTTATCCATGAAATTTTTCAACGATATTTCATCTCCTTGCCATATCAGCAGTGTATCATCAATATACCTCCTCCAAATGACCAGTTCTTTCACACGATTGGTGAAAATGTTCCGGTCCTCCCAGAGAGCCATGAACAGGTTGGCTAAGCTGGGGGCAAATTTTGCCCCCATAGCCACACCTGTCCGCTGGCGATAAAAATTCTGGTTATAGTAAAAATAATTGTGATTCATCCCAAAGGTTAGAAGGTCCAAAATAAATTGTTTTTGTTTGAGCGGAATATCATGGTTCGCATCCAGGAATACGCTGACTGCTTCGTATCCCATCTCATGTGGTATGATGGTGTACAACGAGGTGACGTCCGCTGTAACTAGTAGTACGTCACCTTGAATCTCAACCTCTGTAATATCCTTAATGCTTTGTGATGTGTCCTTAAGGAAAGCAGGTGTTTCCTGTACTAGAGGTTGTAAGAAATAGTCAACGTATTTTCCTATCCTCGAGGTTATTGATTAGATTCCGCTGACTATAGGCCTCCCGGGTGGATTATTCAGACATTTGTGAATTTTCGGGAGGTAGTATATAGTCGGGATTCTCGGTGAGACAGGGACTAGAAATTCTTTTTCTTTCTCATTTAAAATTCCCATATCAAAACCTTTATGGATACGTTTTTCCAGCTTCTTTTTATATACGGAGGTGGGATCACTTCTTAGGACTTCGTATGTGGTCTGGTCTCCCACCAATCTATCCATTTCTTGGATGTAGTCATCCTTATTTAATAATACGATCCCTCCACCCTTGTCAGCTGGTCTAATCACTAGGTTCTTCTTCTCACATAGGGATTTAATACCCTTTTGTAAATCTCCTTGAGGTTTAAATTCCAGCTCTTTTTCTTCTAGTTCTTTAAGAACCAGATCCCTAAATACTGTAACATGATGGCTTGGGACTCCTGGAGGATTAAACAATGAGGCGTTCTTCAAACCTGATGGAATTACAGTTGAGGTTTGATAGGAAACATAGTTCCTCTCTCCTGCTTTTGACAAAAAATGTCTCTTTATGTTGAGTTTCCTCACATATTTGTGGATGTCCACAAATGTCTCAAACTTATTTAGGGGTTTCTTCGGGGCATATTTTAGCCCTTTGCTCAATGTATGTTTCTCAGAGTCGGAGAGATCTATCTTACTCAGATTGAAAATCCCTTGGATTTCGTGACTCGTCCTTCTTTTCTTTGAGCCTCCTCTGCATCCTCTATTTATTTTCTTCTTTTTTTGCCTTTCTTTGGGCCCTGCCCTAAAAAATTCTTCTTGTTGTTTTTCATGGGTGTTTTATTCTGTGGAGGTTCAAACACCTCTTCCCTTTCTTCATATCCACTGTGTCGTAAGGGTTCGAATCTATTTTGGGTATATTGGGGATAAACTCTAGGGGTATGGGGAGAATCATTGTAATTCCCCATATAGTCCATAGACATCCTTCTCGGTGATCGAGATCTTGATCTTCTTTTTTGTCTCTCCCTCGAATTCGTTCGTTGTTCATGTTTACTCCTAAAGGAGTCATGTCTGGGAGGTCTCGTTCTTTCTTTCTTGTAATTATTAGGATTGGCTCCCCCATTTTGCTGTCTCATATTCTGGCTTGAGTTGTTCTCTCTCAAAGGTTTGAACTTATCAGTTCCTCTATACCCTGAATGTTCTGCATCTTTTTTAGGGGGTTCTTTTATTTTCACCTCTTTCTTGGGTACATCCTTCGGTGCTCTATAACCAAACGGTTCCAAAGTTTGCTGGGAGGTCCCTTCTCCTGGTGAATTTTGGGTTTCCATATTTTCTTCTTCTTCCACTACAAGGTTAAGTTGCCACTTAAATACCTTTGAGGTCCGGTAATCATCCAGGTCTCTGAGATATTTTTTCCTTTTCTTAGTTTTTTGTTCTTCATCTTCCATAGCTAGTATTTCTCTCAGTTCTTGGTTGTATACCTTATATGCTTCTTCTTGCATGGATGGTACCAACTTCTCCTTAATTTCTAAAATTTCCTTATTTAATTTTAGGACTTTCTTTCTCTTCCTATCAATAAGGAAATTGAGTAAGCCCATGCCGGCTCCATTGAAAAAATGAAACCATTCCTTGAGATCTGGATCGCCTTGGTCTGGGTATAAATTCCACCTCAGACTCCTGGGGACCATTTTCTCCTGGACATATTTCTCAAGAAACGCTATGTCCCAAGACGCATGTAATTCAGAGATCATTACGTTTTTTAGTCTCATGAAGACTCCTCTTAAATCTGTGGTCTCATGAGTGGTTTTAGTGAAGATATCTTCTACTAAAAGTTTCCGTGTGCTGTAATATTCAAAAATATCCATATTGACCTGCTGCTACTTGAAAGTGTGTGTATAAATGATGTGAAAAAGTAAAGTGCGCTGGTCTGTGATATGCTGCTACCAGATGAAAAAATATGTGATAAAATAATTGATGGTGCGCTATATCAAAAAATTATAAAGTGTGTATACCAATCAATACAAACACAATTCCAAATATAAACAAAATATACAGAAATAGTGAAGAAAAGTCCCACGACACGACTGTGTCAATAGTGAGACCACCAACAGTGATGGTGACAAGTGAAAGTGTCTGCTGTACAATACAAATCAAAATGTAAATAAACGGTGTATAAGTCCCAACACAATTGTATCAATGGTGAAACCACCAACAATGGTGAGGTGCTGACAGGTGATGGTTAATTCGCTTTGTGAATTGAAGTTCCCTCCACCTGCTGGAAAGCCTCCTTACCGGACGGAATAGGGTAAGTGCTTTTCTCTAGTGAAAATGAACAATCCTGGTGCCCAAACTGAACAAAGTGCTCCCCGCCGTGCATTCACAAGGGCCCGTCAGGCCTCTTACCAGATCAAATGGGTATATCAAGCACTGCACACTGCCCTCAGGTTCAACCGATATTGGTAGCCACAATGGATGTAGAAGTCCTATGTCACTCCACTGTTCACATTCGGGTAAGGTTTCTGTGTTCAGATAGTACTCATGGCCACTTGTTATGGGTGATTATGAGGATCATTTCGCTCCAGCATTAACATGTAAAAGAATAACTGCCCATGGTGCATTACCCTTGATATTGCTTTATTGAATAAAAAATTTGCACTTACATGTATGCGGAATAGACTTCACATAAAGATAAAAAGCGTTGAGGGATTCCTAAATGCCTGGGTCCGGCTGCAGCTCGGATCCTAAGCGACGTGGTGACGGCACGCCTCCTGCCTGACGCGTTTCCGCCGATTGGCTATCTTCAGAGAAAGGAGGTTCTCGCGCGCCGTCACTTCCGTCCTTTTATTCTAAAGGGAGCCGCGTCACTTCCGGTGTCTGCAGAGGAGGCGCCGGAAGTCTCTTACGGGTTCCTCGGCTTCAAATTATTAAATATACCCTAATATCCATAACAGTAATCGAATCTGGAGGTGGTTTAGTGATATTGGAAACGGAAAGGTTCCTCTTTACTACTTTGAGTACATCGCAAATGACTGTGTATCCCCTCATTCTCGATCTCTCTACTGTTAAAATTCAATCTATTTAATGTTGGGTGTACTTAGAACTCTCAATAGGGAGTATAGTCTCTCCACATTTATAATTGGGATAAATTTTACCTAGATATCTCTATTTAAATGTCAACCTTGACACCGGAAGTGAAGGGTCCGATATTCCTATAACTAGGAGTATGTTGACGTATAGATGTATATTTAAAATCTAAAGCTAAAATACAGCATAATACCTTTTAAAATATAAAATGAATAAAACACCTCTATATAAAAAATACATTCTGTAAAATAATAAAAGATTTTATCATACCAGATCTCTATATGTGGTCTGGATGTATGTGTGTATAAAAAGTAACATGCTGGAAGGTATAATTTTAATACTAGCTATGTATTAACTGTTGTTAATATGAGAGTTGATATCCCAGTCTATGTTATGACCTCTAGGTCTATAACATTTTAGCTCATAAATCCAAAAGGTCTCACGTCTCGAAATTGACCTTTGTAGGTTACTACCTCTCCAATGTGGTACGTGTTTTTCAATGACCGTGATTTTGAGTTTTTTTGGATCTTTGTTGTGGCAAGTAGCATAATGCTGGGAGACACTATGTCCTGGAAATCCATTGTGGATATTTGTTAGGTGTTCTCCAACACGAATGCCTGCTGTCCTAATAGTCCTACCTACGTACTGTAGGTTACATTCGCATTGTAGTAGGTATATTACACCTTTGGTATCACATGTTATGAACTCTCTAATGGGATATTCTTTCCCTGTAGTGGTGGAAGTAAATTTGTTGGTTCTCAGTGTAATTGCCTCTGTACATATCCGGCACCTTTTGCAGGGATAAAAGCCCTTCATGTTTGGGAATATCTCCATCTTGATGGGTCTTTCGACTGGGTTTCTGGCTATTAATTCCTTCAGGTTCGTCGCCTTCCTGAAGATTATTTTAGGTTGGGTCGGTAAGACTTGCCCTAAAATTTTGTCCTCTTGTAGGACACCCCAGTACTTCCTAAAAATATAATTGAGCCACTTGTAATTGCTGGAGAACTTAGTGGTGAATGCGCATTCAAAGTGAGGAGAAGTTGAAGTATTTTTACATTTTGGTTCCACTAAGTTCTTTTGCTCCATGGGCATGACATTTTTAATCTCTTTGTCCAGCTCCGAGGTGTCATACCCTTTTTCCACGAACCTCTGCTTCAGGGTCCCTACTTGTTGTTGGAAATCTTCTTGTGTAGTACAGTTCCTGCTGATCCTTCTAAATTGACTTCTAGGTACTGAGCCAAGCCATTTGGGATGATGACAACTGTCGATAGCTATGAAACCGTTTCTATCAGTTGGTTTGAAGAAAGACTTGGTTGCAAAGCCCGAGTTTTTACGATAGATCACCAAATCAAGAAAGTTGATGGAGGTATTGCTGTATTGGTAGGTGAATCTAATACCCCAGTTGTTGCAATTGAGGTTATCCATGAAATTTTTCAACGATATTTCATCTCCTTGCCATATCAGCAGTGTATCATCAATATACCTCCTCCAAATGACCAGTTCTTTCACACGATTGGTGAAAATGTTCCGGTCCTCCCAGAGAGCCATGAACAGGTTGGCTAAGCTGGGGGCAAATTTTGCCCCCATAGCCACACCTGTCCGCTGGCGATAAAAATTCTGGTTATAGTAAAAATAATTGTGATTCATCCCAAAGGTTAGAAGGTCCAAAATAAATTGTTTTTGTTTGAGCGGAATATCATGGTTCGCATCCAGGAATACGCTGACTGCTTCGTATCCCATCTCATGTGGTATGATGGTGTACAACGAGGTGACGTCCGCTGTAACTAGTAGTACGTCACCTTGAATCTCAACCTCTGTAATATCCTTAATGCATTGTGATGTGTCCTTAAGGAAAGCAGGTGTTTCCTGTACTAGAGGTTGTAAGAAATAGTCAACGTATTTTCCTATCCTCGAGGTTATTGATTCGATTCCGCTGACTATAGGCCTCCCGGGTGGATTATTCAGACATTTGTGAATTTTCGGGAGGTAGTATATAGTCGGGATTCTCGGTGAGACAGGGACTAGAAATTCTTTTTCTTTCTCATTTAAAATTCCCATATCAAAACCTTTATGGATAAGTTTTTCCAGCTTCTTTTTATATACGGAGGTGGGATCACTTCTTAGGACTTCGTATGTGGTCTGGTCTCCCACCAATCTATCCATTTCTTGGATGTAGTCATCCTTATTTAATAATACGATCCCTCCACCCTTGTCAGCTGGTCTAATCACTAGGTTCTTCTTCTCACATAGGGATTTAATACCCTTTTGTAAATCTCCTTGAGGTTTAAATTCCAGCTCTTTTTCTTCTAGTTCTTTAAGAACCAGATCCCTAAATACTGTAACATGATGGCTTGGGACTCCTGGAGGATTAAACAATGAGGCGTTCTTCAAACCTGATGGAATTACAGTTGAGGTTTGATAGGAAACATAGTTCCTCTCTCCTGCTTTTGACAAAAAATGTCTCTTTATGTTGAGTTTCCTCACATATTTGTGGATGTCCACAAATGTCTCAAACCTATTTAGGGGTTTCTTCGGGGCATATTTTAGCCCTTTGCTCAATGTATGTTTCTCAGAGTCGGAGAGATCTATCTTACTCAGATTGAAAATCCCTTGGATTTCGTGACTCGTCCTTCTTTTCTTTGAGCCTCCTCTGCATCCTCTATTTATTTTCTTCTTTTTTTGCCTTTCTTTGGGCCCTGCCCTAAAAAATTCTTCTTGTTGTTTTTCATGGGTGTTTTATTCTGTGGAGGTTCAAACACCTCTTCCCTTTCTTCATATCCACTGTGTCGTAAGGGTTCGAATCTATTTTGGGTATATTGGGGATAAACTCTAGGGGTATGGGGAGAATCATTGTAATTCCCCATATAGTCCATAGACATCCTTCTCGGTGATCGAGATCTTGATCTTCTTTTTTGTCTCTCCCTCGAATTCGTTCGTTGTTCATGTTTACTCCTAAAGGAGTCATGTCTGGGAGGTCTCGTTCTTTCTTTCTTGTAATTATTAGGATTGGCTCCCCCATTTTGCTGTCTCATATTCTGGCTTGAGTTGTTCTCTCTCAAAGGTTTGAACTTATCAGTTCCTCTATACCCTAAATGTTCTGCATCTTTTTTAGGGGGTTCTTTTATTTTCACCTCTTTCTTGGGTACATCCTTCGGTGCTCTATAACCAAACGGTTCCAAAGTTTGCTGGGAGGTCCCTTCTCCTGGTGAATTTTGGGTTTCCATATTTTCTTCTTCTTCCACTACAAGGTTAAGTTGCCACTTAAATACCTTTGAGGTCCGGTAATCATCCAGGTCTCTGAGATATTTTTTCCTTTTCTTAGTTTTTTGTTCTTCATCTTCCATAGCTAGTATTTCTCTCAGTTCTTGGTTGTATACCTTATATGCTTCTTCTTGCATGGATGGTACCAACTTCTCCTTAATTTCTAAAATTTCCTTATTTAATTTTAGGACTTTCTTTCTCTTCCTATCAATAAGGAAATTGAGTAAGCCCATGCCGGCTCCATTGAAAAAATGAAACCATTCCTTGAGATCTGGATCGCCTTGGTCTGGGTATAAATTCCACCTCAGACTCCTGGGGACCATTTTCTCCTGGACATATTTCTCAAGAAACGCTATGTCCCAAGACGCATGTAATTCAGAGATCATTACGTTTTTTAGTCTCATGAAGACTCCTCTTAAATCTGTGGTCTCATGAGTGGTTTTAGTGAAGATATCTTCTACTAAAAGTTTCCGTGTGCTGTAATATTCAAAAATACCCATATTGACCTGCTGCTACTTGAAAGTGTGTGTATAAATGATGTGAAAAAGTAAAGTGCGCTGGTCTGTGATATGCTGCTACCAGATGAAAAAATATGTGATAAAATAATTGATGGTGCGCTATATCAAAAAATTATAAAGTGTGTATACCAATCAATACAAACACAATTCCAAATATAAACAAAATATACAGAAATAGTGAAGAAAAGTCCCACGACACGACTGTGTCAATAGTGAGACCACCAACAGTGATGGTGACAAGTGAAAGTGTCTGCTGTACAATACAAATCAAAATGTAAATAAACGGTGTATAAGTCCCAACACAATTGTATCAATGGTGAAACCACCAACAATGGTGAGGTGCTGACAGGTGATGGTTAATTCGCTTTGTGAATTGAAGTTCCCTCCACCTGCTGGAAAGCCTCCTTACCGGACGGAATAGGGTAAGTGCTTTTCTCTAGTGAAAATGAACAATCCTGGTGCCCAAACTGAACAAAGTGCTCCCCGCCGTGCATTCACAAGGGCCCGTCAGGCCTCTTACCAGATCAAATGGGTATATCAAGCACTGCACACTGCCCTCAGGTTCAACCGATATTGGTAGCCACAATGGATGTAGAAGTCCTATGTCACTCCACTGTTCACATTCGGGTAAGGTTTCTGTGTTCAGATAGTACTCATGGCCACTTGTTATGGGTGATTATGAGGATCATTTCGCTCCAGCATTAACATGTAAAAGAATAACTGCCCATGGTGCATTACCCTTGATATTGCTTTATTGAATAAAAAATTTGCACTTACATGTATGCGGAATAGACTTCACATAAAGATAAAAAGCGTTGAGGGATTCCTAAATGCCTGGGTCCGGCTGCAGCTCGGATCCTAAGCGACGTGGTGACGGCACGCCTCCTGCCTGACGCGTTTCCGCCGATTGGCTATCTTCAGAGAAAGGAGGTTCTCGCGCGCCGTCACTTCCGTCCTTTTATTCTAAAGGGAGCCGCGTCACTTCCGGTGTCTGCAGAGGAGGCGCCGGAAGTCTCTTACGGGTTCCTCGGCTTCAAATTATTAAATATACCCTAATATCCATAACAGTAATCGAATCTGGAGGTGGTTTAGTGATATTGGAAACGGAAAGGTTCCTCTTTACTACTTTGAGTACATCGCAAATGACTGTGTATCCCCTCATTCTCGATCTCTCTACTGTTAAAATTCAATCTATTTAATGTTGGGTGTACTTAGAACTCTCAATAAGGAGTATAGTCTCTCCACATTTATAATTGGGATAAATTTTACCTAGATATCTCTATTTAAATGTCAACCTTGACACCGGAAGTGAAGGGTCCGATATTCCTATAACTAGGAGTATGTTGACGTATAGATGTATATTTAAAATCTAAAGCTAAAATACAGCATAATACCTTTTAAAATATAAAATGAATAAAACACCTCTATATAAAAAATACATTCTGTAAAATAATAAAAGATTTTATCATACCAGATCTCTATATGTGGTCTGGATGTATGTGTGTATAAAAAGTAACATGCTGGAAGGTATAATTTTAATACTAGCTATGTATTAACTGTTGTTAATATGAGAGTTGATATCCCAGTCTATGTTATGACCTCTAGGTCTATAACATTTTAGCTCATAAATCCAAAAGGTCTCACGTCTCGAAATTGACCTTTGTAGGTTACTACCTCTCCAATGTGGTACGTGTTTTTCAATGACCGTGATTTTGAGTTTTTTTGGATCTTTGTTGTGGCAAGTAGCATAATGCTGGGAGACACTATGTCCTGGAAATCCATTGTGGATATTTGTTAGGTGTTCTCCAACACGAATGCCTGCTGTCCTAATAGTCCTACCTACGTACTGTAGGTTACATTCGCATTGTAGTAGGTATATTACACCTTTGGTATCACATGTTATGAACTCTCTAATGGGATATTCTTTCCCTGTAGTGGTGGAAGTAAATTTGTTGGTTCTCAGTGTAATTGCCTCTGTACATATCCGGCACCTTTTGCAGGGATAAAAGCCCTTCATGTTTGGGAATATCTCCATCTTGATGGGTCTTTCGACTGGGTTTCTGGCTATTAATTCCTTCAGGTTCGTCGCCTTCCTGAAGATTATTTTAGGTTGGGTCGGTAAGACTTGCCCTAAAATTTTGTCCTCTTGTAGGACACCCCAGTACTTCCTAAAAATATAATTGAGCCACTTGTAATTGCTGGAGAACTTAGTGGTGAATGCGTATTCAAAGTGAGGAGAAGTTGAAGTTTTTTTACATTTTGGTTCCACTAAGTTCTTTTGCTCCATGGGCATGACATTTTTAATCTCTTTGTCCAGCTCCGAGGTGTCATACCCTTTTTCCACGAACCTCTGCTTCAGGGTCCCTACTTGTTGTTGGAAATCTTCTTGTGTAGTACAGTTCCTGCTGATCCTTCTAAATTGACTTCTAGGTACTGAGCCAAGCCATTTGGGATGATGACAACTGTCGATAGCTATGAAACCGTTTCTATCAGTTGGTTTGAAGAAAGACTTGGTTGCAAAGCCCGAGTTTTTACGATAGATCACCAAATCAAGAAAGTTGATGGAGGTATTGCTGTATTGGTAGGTGAATCTAATACCCCAGTTGTTGCAATTGAGGTTATCCATGAAATTTTTCAACGATATTTCATCTCCTTGCCATATCAGCAGTGTATCATCAATATACCTCCTCCAAATGACCAGTTCTTTCACACGATTGGTGAAAATGTTCCGGTCCTCCCAGAGAGCCATGAACAGGTTGGCTAAGCTGGGGGCAAATTTTGCCCCCATAGCCACACCTGTCCGCTGGCGATAAAAATTCTGGTTATAGTAAAAATAATTGTGATTCATCCCAAAGGTTAGAAGGTCCAAAATAAATTGTTTTTGTTTGAGCGGAATATCATGGTTCGCATCCAGGAATACGCTGACTGCTTCGTATCCCATCTCATGTGGTATGATGGTGTACAACGAGGTGACGTCCGCTGTAACTAGTAGTACGTCACCTTGAATCTCAACCTCTGTAATATCCTTAATGCATTGTGATGTGTCCTTAAGGAAAGCAGGTGTTTCCTGTACTAGAGGTTGTAAGAAATAGTCAACGTATTTTCCTATCCTCGAGGTTATTGATTCGATTCCGCTGACTATAGGCCTCCCGGGTGGATTATTCAGACATTTGTGAATTTTCGGGAGGTAGTATATAGTCGGGATTCTCGGTGAGACAGGGACTAGAAATTCTTTTTCTTTCTCATTTAAAATTCCCATATCAAAACCTTTATGGATAAGTTTTTCCAGCTTCTTTTTATATACGGAGGTGGGATCACTTCTTAGGACTTCGTATGTGGTCTGGTCTCCCACCAATCTATCCATTTCTTGGATGTAGTCATCCTTATTTAATAATACGATCCCTCCACCCTTGTCAGCTGGTCTAATCACTAGGTTCTTCTTCTCACATAGGGATTTAATACCCTTTTGTAAATCTCCTTGAGGTTTAAATTCCAGCTCTTTTTCTTCTAGTTCTTTAAGAACCAGATCCCTAAATACTGTAACATGATGGCTTGGGACTCCTGGAGGATTAAACAATGAGGCGTTCTTCAAACCTGATGGAATTACAGTTGAGGTTTGATAGGAAACATAGTTCCTCTCTCCTGCTTTTGACAAAAAATGTCTCTTTATGTTGAGTTTCCTCACATATTTGTGGATGTCCACAAATGTCTCAAACTTATTTAGGGGTTTCTTCGGGGCATATTTTAGCCCTTTGCTCAATGTATGTTTCTCAGAGTCGGAGAGATCTATCTTACTCAGATTGAAAATCCCTTGGATTTCGTGACTCGTCCTTCTTTTCTTTGAGCCTCCTCTGCATCCTCTATTTATTTTCTTCTTTTTTTGCCTTTCTTTGGGCCCTGCCCTAAAAAATTCTTCTTGTTGTTTTTCATGGGTGTTTTATTCTGTGGAGGTTCAAACACCTCTTCCCTTTCTTCATATCCACTGTGTCGTAAGGGTTCGAATCTATTTTGGGTATATTGGGGATAAACTCTAGGGGTATGGGGAGAATCATTGTAATTCCCCATATAGTCCATAGACATCCTTCTCGGTGATCGAGATCTTGATCTTCTTTTTTGTCTCTCCCTCGAATTCGTTCGTTGTTCATGTTTACTCCTAAAGGAGTCATGTCTGGGAGGTCTCGTTCTTTCTTTCTTGTAATTATTAGGATTGGCTCCCCCATTTTGCTGTCTCATATTCTGGCTTGAGTTGTTCTCTCTCAAAGGTTTGAACTTATCAGTTCCTCTATACCCTAAATGTTCTGCATCTTTTTTAGGGGGTTCTTTTATTTTCACCTCTTTCTTGGGTACATCCTTCGGTGCTCTATAACCAAACGGTTCCAAAGTTTGCTGGGAGGTCCCTTCTCCTGGTGAATTTTGGGTTTCCATATTTTCTTCTTCTTCCACTACAAGGTTAAGTTGCCACTTAAATACCTTTGAGGTCCGGTAATCATCCAGGTCTCTGAGATATTTTTTCCTTTTCTTAGTTTTTTGTTCTTCATCTTCCATAGCTAGTATTTCTCTCAGTTCTTGGTTGTATACCTTATATGCTTCTTCTTGCATGGATGGTACCAACTTCTCCTTAATTTCTAAAATTTCCTTATTTAATTTTAGGACTTTCTTTCTCTTCCTATCAATAAGGAAATTGAGTAAGCCCATGCCGGCTCCATTGAAAAAATGAAACCATTCCTTGAGATCTGGATCGCCTTGGTCTGGGTATAAATTCCACCTCAGACTCCTGGGGACCATTTTCTCCTGGACATATTTCTCAAGAAACGCTATGTCCCAAGACGCATGTAATTCAGAGATCATTACGTTTTTTAGTCTCATGAAGACTCCTCTTAAATCTGTGGTCTCATGAGTGGTTTTAGTGAAGATATCTTCTACTAAAAGTTTCCGTGTGCTGTAATATTCAAAAATATCCATATTGACCTGCTGCTACTTGAAAGTGTGTGTATAAATGATGTGAAAAAGTAAAGTGCGCTGGTCTGTGATATGCTGCTACCAGATGAAAAAATATGTGATAAAATAATTGATGGTGCGCTATATCATAAAATTATAAAGTGTGTATACCAATCAATACAAACACAATTCCAAATATAAACAAAATATACAGAAATAGTGAAGAAAAGTCCCACGACACGACTGTGTCAATAGTGAGACCACCAACAGTGATGGTGACAAGTGAAAGTGTCTGCTGTACAATACAAATCAAAATGTAAATAAACGGTGTATAAGTCCCAACACAATTGTATCAATGGTGAAACCACCAACAATGGTGAGGTGCTGACAGGTGATGGTTAATTCGCTTTGTGAATTGAAGTTCCCTCCACCTGCTGGAAAGCCTCCTTACCGGACGGAATAGGGTAAGTGCTTTTCTCTAGTGAAAATGAACAATCCTGGTGCCCAAACTGAACAAAGTGCTCCCCGCCGTGCATTCACAAGGGCCCGTCAGGCCTCTTACCAGATCAAATGGGTATATCAAGCACTGCACACTGGCCTCAGGTTCAACCGATATTGGTAGCCACAATGGATGTAGAAGTCCTATGTCACTCCACTGTTCACATTCGGGTAAGGTTTCTGTGTTCAGATAGTACTCATGGCCACTTGTTATGGGTGATTATGAGGATCATTTCGCTCCAGCATTAACATGTAAAAGAATAACTGCCCATGGTGCATTACCCTTGATATTGCTTTATTGAATAAAAAATTTGCACTTACATGTATGCGGAATAGACTTCACATAAAGATAAAAAGCGTTGAGGGATTCCTAAATGCCTGGGTCCAGCTGCAGCTCGGATCCTAAGCGACGTGGTGACGGCACGCCTCCTGCCTGACGCGTTTCCGCCGATTGGCTATCTTCAGAGAAAGGAGGTTCTCGCGCGCCGTCACTTCCGTCCTTTTATTCTAAAGGGAGCCGCGTCACTTCCGGTGTCTGCAGAGGAGGCGCCGGAAGTCTCTTACGGGTTCCTCGGCTTCAAATTATTAAATATACCCTAATATCCATAACAGTAATCGAATCTGGAGGTGGTTTAGTGATATTGGAAACGGAAAGGTTCCTCTTTACTACTTTGAGTACATCGCAAATGACTGTGTATCCCCTCATTCTCGATCTCTCTACTGTTAAAATTCAATCTATTTAATGTTGGGTGTACTTAGAACTCTCAATAAGGAGTATAGTCTCTCCACATTTATAATTGGGATAAATTTTACCTAGATATCTCTATTTAAATGTCAACCTTGACACCGGAAGTGAAGGGTCCGATATTCCTATAACTAGGAGTATGTTGACGTATAGATGTATATTTAAAATCTAAAGCTAAAATACAGCATAATACCTTTTAAAATATAAAATGAATAAAACACCTCTATATAAAAAATACATTCTGTAAAATAATAAAAGATTTTATCATACCAGATCTCTATATGTGGTCTGGATGTATGTGTGTATAAAAAGTAACATGCTGGAAGGTATAATTTTAATACTAGCTATGTATTAACTGTTGTTAATATGAGAGTTGATATCCCAGTCTATGTTATGACCTCTAGGTCTATAACATTTTAGCTCATAAATCCAAAAGGTCTCACGTCTCGAAATTGACCTTTGTAGGTTACTACCTCTCCAATGTGGTACGTGTTTTTCAATGACCGTGATTTTGAGTTTTTTTGGATCTTTGTTGTGGCAAGTAGCATAATGCTGGGAGACACTATGTCCTGGAAATCCATTGTGGATATTTGTTAGGTGTTCTCCAACACGAATGCCTGCTGTCCTAATAGTCCTACCTACGTACTGTAGGTTACATTCGCATTGTAGTAGGTATATTACACCTTTGGTATCACATGTTATGAACTCTCTAATGGGATATTCTTTCCCTGTAGTGGTGGAAGTAAATTTGTTGGTTCTCAGTGTAATTGCCTCTGTACATATCCGGCACCTTTTGCAGGGATAAAAGCCCTTCATGTTTGGGAATATCTCCATCTTGATGGGTCTTTCGACTGGGTTTCTGGCTATTAATTCCTTCAGGTTCGTCGCCTTCCTGAAGATTATTTTAGGTTGGGTCGGTAAGACTTGCCCTAAAATTTTGTCCTCTTGTAGGACACCCCAGTACTTCCTAAAAATATAATTGAGCCACTTGTAATTGCTGGAGAACTTAGTGGTGAATGCGTATTCAAAGTGAGGAGAAGTTGAAGTATTTTTACATTTTGGTTCCACTAAGTTCTTTTGCTCCATGGGCATGACATTTTTAATCTCTTTGTCCAGCTCCGAGGTGTCATACCCTTTTTCCACGAACCTCTGCTTCAGGGTCCCTACTTGTTGTTGGAAATCTTCTTGTGTAGTACAGTTCCTGCTGATCCTTCTAAATTGACTTCTAGGTACTGAGCCAAGCCATTTGGGATGATGACAACTGTCGATAGCTATGAAACCGTTTCTATCAGTTGGTTTGAAGAAAGACTTGGTTGCAAAGCCCGAGTTTTTACGATAGATCACCAAATCAAGAAAGTTGATGGAGGTATTGCTGTATTGGTAGGTGAATCTAATACCCCAGTTGTTGCAATTGAGGTTATCCATGAAATTTTTCAACGATATTTCATCTCCTTGCCATATCAGCAGTGTATCATCAATATACCTCCTCCAAATGACCAGTTCTTTCACACGATTGGTGAAAATGTTCCGGTCCTCCCAGAGAGCCATGAACAGGTTGGCTAAGCTGGGGGCAAATTTTGCCCCCATAGCCACACCTGTCCGCTGGCGATAAAAATTCTGGTTATAGTAAAAATAATTGTGATTCATCCCAAAGGTTAGAAGGTCCAAAATAAATTGTTTTTGTTTGAGCGGAATATCATGGTTCGCATCCAGGAATACGCTGACTGCTTCGTATCCCATCTCATGTGGTATGATGGTGTACAACGAGGTGACGTCCGCTGTAACTAGTAGTACGTCACCTTGAATCTCAACCTCTGTAATATCCTTAATGCATTGTGATGTGTCCTTAAGGAAAGCAGGTGTTTCCTGTACTAGAGGTTGTAAGAAATAGTCAACGTATTTTCCTATCCTCGAGGTTATTGATTCGATTCCGCTGACTATAGGCCTCCCGGGTGGATTATTCAGACATTTGTGAATTTTCGGGAGGTAGTATATAGTCGGGATTCTCGGTGAGACAGGGACTAGAAATTCTTTTTCTTTCTCATTTAAAATTCCCATATCAAAACCTTTATGGATAAGTTTTTCCAGCTTCTTTTTATATACGGAGGTGGGATCACTTCTTAGGACTTCGTATGTGGTCTGGTCTCCCACCAATCTATCCATTTCTTGGATGTAGTCATCCTTATTTAATAATACGATCCCTCCACCCTTGTCAGCTGGTCTAATCACTAGGTTCTTCTTCTCACATAGGGATTTAATACCCTTTTGTAAATCTCCTTGAGGTTTAAATTCCAGCTCTTTTTCTTCTAGTTCTTTAAGAACCAGATCCCTAAATACTGTAACATGATGGCTTGGGACTCCTGGAGGATTAAACAATGAGGCGTTCTTCAAACCTGATGGAATTACAGTTGAGGTTTGATAGGAAACATAGTTCCTCTCTCCTGCTTTTGACAAAAAATGTCTCTTTATGTTGAGTTTCCTCACATATTTGTGGATGTCCACAAATGTCTCAAACTTATTTAGGGGTTTCTTCGGGGCATATTTTAGCCCTTTGCTCAATGTATGTTTCTCAGAGTCGGAGAGATCTATCTTACTCAGATTGAAAATCCCTTGGATTTCGTGACTCGTCCTTCTTTTCTTTGAGCCTCCTCTGCATCCTCTATTTATTTTCTTCTTTTTTTGCCTTTCTTTGGGCCCTGCCCTAAAAAATTCTTCTTGTTGTTTTTCATGGGTGTTTTATTCTGTGGAGGTTCAAACACCTCTTCCCTTTCTTCATATCCACTGTGTCGTAAGGGTTCGAATCTATTTTGGGTATATTGGGGATAAACTCTAGGGGTATGGGGAGAATCATTGTAATTCCCCATATAGTCCATAGACATCCTTCTCGGTGATCGAGATCTTGATCTTCTTTTTTGTCTCTCCCTCGAATTCGTTCGTTGTTCATGTTTACTCCTAAAGGAGTCATGTCTGGGAGGTCTCGTTCTTTCTTTCTTGTAATTATTAGGATTGGCTCCCCCATTTTGCTGTCTCATATTCTGGCTTGAGTTGTTCTCTCTCAAAGGTTTGAACTTATCAGTTCCTCTATACCCTAAATGTTCTGCATCTTTTTTAGGGGGTTCTTTTATTTTCACCTCTTTCTTGGGTACATCCTTCGGTGCTCTATAACCAAACGGTTCCAAAGTTTGCTGGGAGGTCCCTTCTCCTGGTGAATTTTGGGTTTCCATATTTTCTTCTTCTTCCACTACAAGGTTAAGTTGCCACTTAAATACCTTTGAGGTCCGGTAATCATCCAGGTCTCTGAGATATTTTTTCCTTTTCTTAGTTTTTTGTTCTTCATCTTCCATAGCTAGTATTTTTCTCAGTTCTCGGTTGTATACCTTATATGCTTCTTCTTGCATGGATGGTACCAACTTCTCCTTAATTTCTAAAATTTCCTTATTTAATTTTAGGACTTTCTTTCTCTTCCTATCAATAAGGAAATTGAGTAAGCCCATGCCGGCTCCATTGAAAAAATGAAACCATTCCTTGAGATCTGGATCGCCTTGGTCTGGGTATAAATTCCACCTCAGACTCCTGGGGACCATTTTCTCCTGGACATATTTCTCAAGAAACGCTATGTCCCAAGACGCATGTAATTCAGAGATCATTACGTTTTTTAGTCTCATGAAGACTCCTCTTAAATCTGTGGTCTCATGAGTGGTTTTAGTGAAGATATCTTCTACTAAAAGTTTCCGTGTGCTGTAATATTCAAAAATATCCATATTGACCTGCTGCTACTTGAAAGTGTGTGTATAAATGATGTGAAAAAGTAAAGTGCGCTGGTCTGTGATATGCTGCTACCAGATGAAAAAATATGTGATAAAATAATTGATGGTGCGCTATATCAAAAAATTATAAAGTGTGTATACCAATCAATACAAACACAATTCCAAATATAAACAAAATATACAGAAATAGTGAAGAAAAGTCCCACGACACGACTGTGTCAATAGTGAGACCACCAACAGTGATGGTGACAAGTGAAAGTGTCTGCTGTACAATACAAATCAAAATGTAAATAAACGGTGTATAAGTCCCAACACAATTGTATCAATGGTGAAACCACCAACAATGGTGAGGTGCTGACAGGTGATGGTTAATTCGCTTTGTGAATTGAAGTTCCCTCCACCTGCTGGAAAGCCTCCTTACCGGACGGAATAGGGTAAGTGCTTTTCTCTAGTGAAAATGAACAATCCTGGTGCCCAAACTGAACAAAGTGCTCCCCGCCGTGCATTCACAAGGGCCCGTCAGGCCTCTTACCAGATCAAATGGGTATATCAAGCACTGCACACTGCTCTCAGGTTCAACCGATATTGGTAGCCACAATGGATGTAGAAGTCCTATGTCACTCCACTGTTCACATTCGGGTAGGTTTCTGTGTTCAGATAGTACTCATGGCCACTTGTTATGGGTGATTATGAGGATCATTTCGCTCCAGCATTAACATGTAAAAGAATAACTGCCCATGGTGCATTACCCTTGATATTGCTTTATTGAATAAAAAATTTGCACTTACATGTATGCGGAATAGACTTCACATAAAGATAAAAAGCGTTGAGGGATTCCTAAATGCCTGGGTCCGGCTGCAGCTCGGATCCTAAGCGACGTGGTGACGGCACGCCTCCTGCCTGACGCGTTTCCGCCGATTGGCTATCTTCAGAGAAAGGAGGTTCTCGCGCGCCGTCACTTCCGTCCTTTTATTCTAAAGGGAGCCGCGTCACTTCCGGTGTCTGCAGAGGAGGCGCCGGAAGTCTCTTACGGGTTCCTCGGCTTCAAATTATTAAATATACCCTAATATCCATAACAGTAATCGAATCTGGAGGTGGTTTAGTGATATTGGAAACGGAAAGGTTCCTCTTTACTACTTTGAGTACATCGCAAATGACTGTGTATCCCCTCATTCTCGATCTCTCTACTGTTAAAATTCAATCTATTTAATGTTGGGTGTACTTAGAACTCTCAATAAGGAGTATAGTCTCTCCACATTTATAATTGGGATAAATTTTACCTAGATATCTCTATTTAAATGTCAACCTTGACACCGGAAGTGAAGGGTCCGATATTCCTATAACTAGGAGTATGTTGACGTATAGATGTATATTTAAAATCTAAAGCTAAAATACAGCATAATACCTTTTAAAATATAAAATGAATAAAACACCTCTATATAAAAAATACATTCTGTAAAATAATAAAAGATTTTATCATACCAGATCTCTATATGTGGTCTGGATGTATGTGTGTATAAAAAGTAACATGCTGGAAGGTATAATTTTAATACTAGCTATGTATTAACTGTTGTTAATATGAGAGTTGATATCCCAGTCTATGTTATGACCTCTAGGTCTATAACATTTTAGCTCATAAATCCAAAAGGTCTCACGTCTCGAAATTGACCTTTGTAGGTTACTACCTCTCCAATGTGGTACGTGTTTTTCAATGACCGTGATTTTGAGTTTTTTTGGATCTTTGTTGTGGCAAGTAGCATAATGCTGGGAGACACTATGTCCTGGAAATCCATTGTGGATATTTGTTAGGTGTTCTCCAACACGAATGCCTGCTGTCCTAATAGTCCTACCTACGTACTGTAGGTTACATTCGCATTGTAGTAGGTATATTACACCTTTGGTATCACATGTTATGAACTCTCTAATGGGATATTCTTTCCCTGTAGTGGTGGAAGTAAATTTGTTGGTTCTCAGTGTAATTGCCTCTGTACATATCCGGCACCTTTTGCAGGGATAAAAGCCCTTCATGTTTGGGAATATCTCCATCTTGATGGGTCTTTCGACTGGGTTTCTGGCTATTAATTCCTTCAGGTTCGTCGCCTTCCTGAAGATTATTTTAGGTTGGGTCGGTAAGACTTGCCCTAAAATTTTGTCCTCTTGTAGGACACCCCAGTACTTCCTAAAAATATAATTGAGCCACTTGTAATTGCTGGAGAACTTAGTGGTGAATGCGTATTCAAAGTGAGGAGAAGTTGAAGTATTTTTACATTTTGGTTCCACTAAGTTCTTTTGCTCCATGGGCATGACATTTTTAATCTCTTTGTCCAGCTCCGAGGTGTCATACCCTTTTTCCACGAACCTCTGCTTCAGGGTCCCTACTTGTTGTTGGAAATCTTCTTGTGTAGTACAGTTCCTGCTGATCCTTCTAAATTGACTTCTAGGTACTGAGCCAAGCCATTTGGGATGATGACAACTGTCGATAGCTATGAAACCGTTTCTATCAGTTGGTTTGAAGAAAGACTTGGTTGCAAAGCCCGAGTTTTTACGATAGATCACCAAATCAAGAAAGTTGATGGAGGTATTGCTGTATTGGTAGGTGAATCTAATACCCCAGTTGTTGCAATTGAGGTTATCCATGAAATTTTTCAACGATATTTCATCTCCTTGCCATATCAGCAGTGTATCATCAATATACCTCCTCCAAATGACCAGTTCTTTCACACGATTGGTGAAAATGTTCCGGTCCTCCCAGAGAGCCATGAACAGGTTGGCTAAGCTGGGGGCAAATTTTGCCCCCATAGCCACACCTGTCCGCTGGCGATAAAAATTCTGGTTATAGTAAAAATAATTGTGATTCATCCCAAAGGTTAGAAGGTCCAAAATAAATTGTTTTTGTTTGAGCGGAATATCATGGTTCGCATCCAGGAATACGCTGACTGCTTCGTATCCCATCTCATGTGGTATGATGGTGTACAACGAGGTGACGTCCGCTGTAACTAGTAGTACGTCACCTTGAATCTCAACCTCTGTAATATCCTTAATGCATTGTGATGTGTCCTTAAGGAAAGCAGGTGTTTCCTGTACTAGAGGTTGTAAGAAATAGTCAACGTATTTTCCTATCCTCGAGGTTATTGATTCGATTCCGCTGACTATAGGCCTCCCGGGTGGATTATTCAGACATTTGTGAATTTTCGGGAGGTAGTATATAGTCGGGATTCTCGGTGAGACAGGGACTAGAAATTCTTTTTCTTTCTCATTTAAAATTCCCATATCAAAACCTTTATGGATAAGTTTTTCCAGCTTCTTTTTATATACGGAGGTGGGATCACTTCTTAGGACTTCGTATGTGGTCTGGTCTCCCACCAATCTATCCATTTCTTGGATGTAGTCATCCTTATTTAATAATACGATCCCTCCACCCTTGTCAGCTGGTCTAATCACTAGGTTCTTCTTCTCACATAGGGATTTAATACCCTTTTGTAAATCTCCTTGAGGTTTAAATTCCAGCTCTTTTTCTTCTAGTTCTTTAAGAACCAGATCCCTAAATACTGTAACATGATGGCTTGGGACTCCTGGAGGATTAAACAATGAGGCGTTCTTCAAACCTGATGGAATTACAGTTGAGGTTTGATAGGAAACATAGTTCCTCTCTCCTGCTTTTGACAAAAAATGTCTCTTTATGTTGAGTTTCCTCACATATTTGTGGATGTCCACAAATGTCTCAAACTTATTTAGGGGTTTCTTCGGGGCATATTTTAGCCCTTTGCTCAATGTATGTTTCTCAGAGTCGGAGAGATCTATCTTACTCAGATTGAAAATCCCTTGGATTTCGTGACTCGTCCTTCTTTTCTTTGAGCCTCCTCTGCATCCTCTATTTATTTTCTTCTTTTTTTGCCTTTCTTTGGGCCCTGCCCTAAAAAATTCTTCTTGTTGTTTTTCATGGGTGTTTTATTCTGTGGAGGTTCAAACACCTCTTCCCTTTCTTCATATCCACTGTGTCGTAAGGGTTCGAATCTATTTTGGGTATATTGGGGATAAACTCTAGGGGTATGGGGAGAATCATTGTAATTCCCCATATAGTCCATAGACATCCTTCTCGGTGATCGAGATCTTGATCTTCTTTTTTGTCTCTCCCTCGAATTCGTTCGTTGTTCATGTTTACTCCTAAAGGAGTCATGTCTGGGAGGTCTCGTTCTTTCTTTCTTGTAATTATTAGGATTGTCTCCCCCATTTTGCTGTCTCATATTCTGGCTTGAGTTGTTCTCTCTCAAAGGTTTGAACTTATCAGTTCCTCTATACCCTAAATGTTCTGCATCTTTTTTAGGGGGTTCTTTTATTTTCACCTCTTTCTTGGGTACATCCTTCGGTGCTCTATAACCAAATGGTTCCAAAGTTTGCTGGGAGGTCCCTTCTCCTGGTGAATTTTGGGTTTCCATATTTTCTTCTTCTTCCACTACAAGGTTAAGTTGCCACTTAAATACCTTTGAGGTCCGGTAATCATCCAGGTCTCTGAGATATTTTTTCCTTTTCTTAGTTTTTTGTTCTTCATCTTCCATAGCTAGTATTTCTCTCAGTTCTTGGTTGTATACCTTATATGCTTCTTCTTGCATGGATGGTACCAACTTCTCCTTAATTTCTAAAATTTCCTTATTTAATTTTAGGACTTTCTTTCTCTTCCTATCAATAAGGAAATTGAGTAAGCCCATGCCGGCTCCATTGAAAAAATGAAACCATTCCTTGAGATCTGGATCGCCTTGGTCTGGGTATAAATTCCACCTCAGACTCCTGGGGACCATTTTCTCCTGGACATATTTCTCAAGAAACGCTATGTCCCAAGACGCATGTAATTCAGAGATCATTACGTTTTTTAGTCTCATGAAGACTCCTCTTAAATCTGTGGTCTCATGAGTGGTTTTAGTGAAGATATCTTCTACTAAAAGTTTCCGTGTGCTGTAATATTCAAAAATATCCATATTGACCTGCTGCTACTTGAAAGTGTGTGTATAAATGATGTGAAAAAGTAAAGTGCGCTGGTCTGTGATATGCTGCTACCAGATGAAAAAATATGTGATAAAATAATTGATGGTGCGCTATATCAAAAAATTATAAAGTGTGTATACCAATCAATACAAACACAATTCCAAATATAAACAAAATATACAGAAATAGTGAAGAAAAGTCCCACGACACGACTGTGTCAATAGTGAGACCACCAACAGTGATGGTGACAAGTGAAAGTGTCTGCTGTACAATACAAATCAAAATGTAAATAAACGGTGTATAAGTCCCAACACAATTGTATCAATGGTGAAACCACCAACAATGGTGAGGTGCTGACAGGTGATGGTTAATTCGCTTTGTGAATTGAAGTTCCCTCCACCTGCTGGAAAGCCTCCTTACCGGACGGAATAGGGTAAGTGCTTTTCTCTAGTGAAAATGAACAATCCTGGTGCCCAAACTGAACAAAGTGCTCCCCGCCGTGCATTCACAAGGGCCCGTCAGGCCTCTTACCAGATCAAATGGGTATATCAAGCACTGCACACTGCCCTCAGGTTCAACCGATATTGGTAGCCACAATGGATGTAGAAGTCCTATGTCACTCCACTGTTCACATTCGGGTAGGTTTCTGTGTTCAGATAGTACTCATGGCCACTTGTTATGGGTGATTATGAGGATCATTTCGCTCCAGCATTAACATGTAAAAGAATAACTGCCCATGGTGCATTACCCTTGATATTGCTTTATTGAATAAAAAATTTGCACTTACATGTATGCGGAATAGACTTCACATAAAGATAAAAAGCGTTGAGGGATTCCTAAATGCCTGGGTCCGGCTGCAGCTCGGATCCTAAGCGACGTGGTGACGGCACGCCTCCTGCCTGACGCGTTTCCGCCGATTGGCTATCTTCAGAGAAAGGAGGTTCTCGCGCGCCGTCACTTCCGTCCTTTTATTCTAAAGGGAGCCGCGTCACTTCCGGTGTCTGCAGAGGAGGCGCCGGAAGTCTCTTACGGGTTCCTCGGCTTCAAATTATTAAATATACCCTAATATCCATAACAGTAATCGAATCTGGAGGTGGTTTAGTGATATTGGAAACGGAAAGGTTCCTCTTTACTACTTTGAGTACATCGCAAATGACTGTGTATCCCCTCATTCTCGATCTCTCTACTGTTAAAATTCAATCTATTTAATGTTGGGTGTACTTAGAACTCTCAATAAGGAGTATAGTCTCTCCACATTTATAATTGGGATAAATTTTACCTAGATATCTCTATTTAAATGTCAACCTTGACACCGGAAGTGAAGGGTCCGATATTCCTATAACTAGGAGTATGTTGACGTATAGATGTATATTTAAAATCTAAAGCTAAAATACAGCATAATACCTTTTAAAATATAAAATGAATAAAACACCTCTATATAAAAAATACATTCTGTAAAATAATAAAAGATTTTATCATACCAGATCTCTATATGTGGTCTGGATGTATGTGTGTATAAAAAGTAACATGCTGGAAGGTATAATTTTAATACTAGCTATGTATTAACTGTTGTTAATATGAGAGTTGATATCCCAGTCTATGTTATGACCTCTAGGTCTATAACATTTTAGCTCATAAATCCAAAAGGTCTCACGTCTCGAAATTGACCTTTGTAGGTTACTACCTCTCCAATGTGGTACGTGTTTTTCAATGACCGTGATTTTGAGTTTTTTTGGATCTTTGTTGTGGCAAGTAGCATAATGCTGGGAGACACTATGTCCTGGAAATCCATTGTGGATATTTGTTAGGTGTTCTCCAACACGAATGCCTGCTGTCCTAATAGTCCTACCTACGTACTGTAGGTTACATTCGCATTGTAGTAGGTATATTACACCTTTGGTATCACATGTTATGAACTCTCTAATGGGATATTCTTTCCCTGTAGTGGTGGAAGTAAATTTGTTGGTTCTCAGTGTAATTGCCTCTGTACATATCCGGCACCTTTTGCAGGGATAAAAGCCCTTCATGTTTGGGAATATCTCCATCTTGATGGGTCTTTCGACTGGGTTTCTGGCTATTAATTCCTTCAGGTTCGTCGCCTTCCTGAAGATTATTTTAGGTTGGGTCGGTAAGACTTGCCCTAAAATTTTGTCCTCTTGTAGGACACCCCAGTACTTCCTAAAAATATAATTGAGCCACTTGTAATTGCTGGAGAACTTAGTGGTGAATGCGTATTCAAAGTGAGGAGAAGTTGAAGTATTTTTACATTTTGGTTCCACTAAGTTCTTTTGCTCCATGGGCATGACATTTTTAATCTCTTTGTCCAGCTCCGAGGTGTCATACCCTTTTTCCACGAACCTCTGCTTCAGGGTCCCTACTTGTTGTTGGAAATCTTCTTGTGTAGTACAGTTCCTGCGGATCCTTCTAAATTGACTTCTAGGTACTGAGCCAAGCCATTTGGGATGATGACAACTGTCGATAGCTATGAAACCGTTTCTATCAGTTGGTTTGAAGAAAGACTTGGTTGCAAAGCCCGAGTTTTTACGATAGATCACCAAATCAAGAAAGTTGATGGAGGTATTGCTGTATTGGTAGGTGAATCTAATACCCCAGTTGTTGCAATTGAGGTTATCCATGAAATTTTTCAACGATATTTCATCTCCTTGCCATATCAGCAGTGTATCATCAATATACCTCCTCCAAATGACCAGTTCTTTCACACGATTGGTGAAAATGTTCCGGTCCTCCCAGAGAGCCATGAACAGGTTGGCTAAGCTGGGGGCAAATTTTGCCCCCATAGCCACACCTGTCCGCTGGCGATAAAAATTCTGGTTATAGTAAAAATAATTGTGATTCATCCCAAAGGTTAGAAGGTCCAAAATAAATTGTTTTTGTTTGAGCGGAATATCATGGTTCGCATCCAGGAATACGCTGACTGCTTCGTATCCCATCTCATGTGGTATGATGGTGTACAACGAGGTGACGTCCGCTGTAACTAGTAGTACGTCACCTTGAATCTCAACCTCTGTAATATCCTTAATGCATTGTGATGTGTCCTTAAGGAAAGCAGGTGTTTCCTGTACTAGAGGTTGTAAGAAATAGTCAACGTATTTTCCTATCCTCGAGGTTATTGATTCGATTCCGCTGACTATAGGCCTCCCGGGTGGATTATTCAGACATTTGTGAATTTTCGGGAGGTAGTATATAGTCGGGATTCTCGGTGAGACAGGGACTAGAAATTCTTTTTCTTTCTCATTTAAAATTCCAATATCAAAACCTTTATGGATAAGTTTTTCCAGCTTCTTTTTATATACGGAGGTGGGATCACTTCTTAGGACTTCGTATGTGGTCTGGTCTCCCACCAATCTATCCATTTCTTGGATGTAGTCATCCTTATTTAATAATACGATCCCTCCACCCTTGTCAGCTGGTCTAATCACTAGGTTCTTCTTCTCACATAGGGATTTAATACCCTTTTGTAAATCTCCTTGAGGTTTAAATTACAGCTCTTTTTCTTCTAGTTCTTTAAGAACCAGATCCCTAAATACTGTAACATGATGGCTTGGGACTCCTGGAGGATTAAACAATGAGGCGTTCTTCAAACCTGATGGAATTACAGTTGAGGTTTGATAGGAAACATAGTTCCTCTCTCCTGCTTTTGACAAAAAATGTCTCTTTATGTTGAGTTTCCTCACATATTTGTGGATGTCCACAAATGTCTCAAACTTATTTAGGGGTTTCTTCGGGGCATATTTTAGCCCTTTGCTCAATGTATGTTTCTCAGAGTCGGAGAGATCTATCTTACTCAGATTGAAAATCCCTTGGATTTCGTGACTCGTCCTTCTTTTCTTTGAGCCTCCTCTGCATCCTCTATTTATTTTCTTCTTTTTTTGCCTTTCTTTGGGCCCTGCCCTAAAAAATTCTTCTTGTTGTTTTTCATGGGTGTTTTATTCTGTGGAGGTTCAAACACCTCTTCCCTTTCTTCATATCCACTGTGTCGTAAGGGTTCGAATCTATTTTGGGTATATTGGGGATAAACTCTAGGGGTATGGGGAGAATCATTGTAATTCCCCATATAGTCCATAGACATCCTTCTCGGTGATCGAGATCTTGATCTTCTTTTTTGTCTCTCCCTCGAATTCGTTCGTTGTTCATGTTTACTCCTAAAGGAGTCATGTCTGGGAGGTCTCGTTCTTTCTTTCTTGTAATTATTAGGATTGGCTCCCCCATTTTGCTGTCTCATATTCTGGCTTGAGTTGTTCTCTCTCAAAGGTTTGAACTTATCAGTTCCTCTATACCCTAAATGTTCTGCATCTTTTTTAGGGGGTTCTTTTATTTTCACCTCTTTCTTGGGTACATCCTTCGGTGCTCTATAACCAAACGGTTCCAAAGTTTGCTGGGAGGTCCCTTCTCCTGGTGAATTTTGGGTTTCCATATTTTCTTCTTCTTCCACTACAAGGTTAAGTTGCCACTTAAATACCTTTGAGGTCCGGTAATCATCCAGGTCTCTGAGATATTTTTTCCTTTTCTTAGTTTTTTGTTCTTCATCTTCCATAGCTAGTATTTCTCTCAGTTCTTGGTTGTATACCTTATATGCTTCTTCTTGCATGGATGGTACCAACTTCTCCTTAATTTCTAAAATTTCCTTATTTAATTTTAGGACTTTCTTTCTCTTCCTATCAATAAGGAAATTGAGTAAGCCCATGCCGGCTCCATTGAAAAAATGAAACCATTCCTTGAGATCTGGATCGCCTTGGTCTGGGTATAAATTCCACCTCAGACTCCTGGGGACCATTTTCTCCTGGACATATTTCTCAAGAAACGCTATGTCCCAAGACGCATGTAATTCAGAGATCATTACGTTTTTTAGTCTCATGAAGACTCCTCTTAAATCTGTGGTCTCATGAGTGGTTTTAGTGAAGATATCTTCTACTAAAAGTTTCCGTGTGCTGTAATATTCAAAAATATCCATATTGACCTGCTGCTACTTGAAAGTGTGTGTATAAATGATGTGAAAAAGTAAAGTGCGCTGGTCTGTGATATGCTGCTACCAGATGAAAAAATATGTGATAAAATAATTGATGGTGCGCTATATCAAAAAATTATAAAGTGTGTATACCAATCAATACAAACACAATTCCAAATATAAACAAAATATACAGAAATAGTGAAGAAAAGTCCCACGACACGACTGTGTCAATAGTGAGACCACCAACAGTGATGGTGACAAGTGAAAGTGTCTGCTGTACAATACAAATCAAAATGTAAATTTATCCCAATTATAAATGTGGAGAGACTATACTCCTTATTGAGAGTTCTAAGTACACCCAACATTAAATAGATTGAATTTTAACAGTAGAGAGATCGAGAATGAGGGGATACACAGTCATTTGCGATGTACTCAAAGTAGTAAAGAGGAACCTTTCCGTTTCCAATATCACTAAACCACCTCCAGATTCGATTACTGTTATGGATATTAGGGTATATTTAATAATTTGAAGCCGAGGAACCCGTAAGAGACTTCCGGCGCCTCCTCTGCAGACACCGGAAGTGACGCGGCTCCCTTTAGAATAAAAGGACGGAAGTGACGGCGCGCGAGAACCTCCTTTCTCTGAAGATAGCCAATCGGCGGAAACGCGTCAGGCAGGAGGCGTGCCGTCACCACGTCGCTTAGGATCCGAGCTGCAGCCGGACCCAGGCATTTAGGAATCCCTCAACGCTTTTTATCTTTATGTGAAGTCTATTCCGCATACATGTAAGTGCAAATTTTTTATTCAATAAAGCAATATCAAGGGTAATGCACCATGGGCAGTTATTCTTTTACATGTTAATGCTGGAGCGAAATGATCCTCATAATCACCCATAACAAGTGGCCATGAGTACTATCTGAACACAGAAACCTACCCGAATGTGAACAGTGGAGTGACATAGGACTTCTACATCCATTGTGGCTACCAATATCGGTTGAACCTGAGGGCAGTGTGCAGTGCTTGATATACCCATTTGATCTGGTAAGAGGCCTGACGGGCCCTTGTGAATGCACGGCGGGGAGCACTTTGTTCAGTTTGGGCACCAGGATTGTTCATTTTCACTAGAGAAAAGCACTTACCCTATTCCGTCCGGTAAGGAGGCTTTCCAGCAGGTGGAGGGAACTTCAATTCACAAAGCGAATTAACCATCACCTGTCAGCACCTCACCATTGTTGGTGGTTTCACCATTGATACAATTGTGTTGGGACTTATACACCGTTTATTTACATTTTGATTTGTATTGTACAGCAGACACTTTCACTTGTCACCATCACTGTTGGTGGTCTCACTATTGACACAGTCGTGTCGTGGGACTTTTCTTCACTATTTCTGTATATTTTGTTTATATTTGGAATTGTGTTTGTATTGATTGGTATACACACTTTATAATTTTTTGATATAGCGCACCATCAATTATTTTATCACATATTTTTTCATCTGGTAGCAGCATATCACAGACCAGCGCACTTTACTTTTTCACATCATTTATACACACACTTTCAAGTAGCAGCAGGTCAATATGGATATTTTTGAATATTACAGCACACGGAAACTTTTAGTAGAAGATATCTTCACTAAAACCACTCATGAGACCACAGATTTAAGAGGAGTCTTCATGAGACTAAAAAACGTAATGATCTCTGAATTACATGCGTCTTGGGACATAGCGTTTCTTGAGAAATATGTCCAGGAGAAAATGGTCCCCAGGAGTCTGAGGTGGAATTTATACCCAGACCAAGGCGATCCAGATCTCAAGGAATGGTTTCATTTTTTCAATGGAGCCGGCATGGGCTTACTCAATTTCCTTATTGATAGGAAGAGAAAGAAAGTCCTAAAATTAAATAAGGAAATTTTAGAAATTAAGGAGAAGTTGGTACCATCCATGCAAGAAGAAGCATATAAGGTATACAACCAAGAACTGAGAGAAATACTAGCTATGGAAGATGAAGAACAAAAAACTAAGAAAAGGAAAAAATATCTCAGAGACCTGGATGATTACCGGACCTCAAAGGTATTTAAGTGGCAACTTAACCTTGTAGTGGAAGAAGAAGAAAATATGGAAACCCAAAATTCACCAGGAGAAGGGACCTCCCAGCAAACTTTGGAACCGTTTGGTTATAGAGCACCGAAGGATGTACCCAAGAAAGAGGTGAAAATAAAAGAACCCCCTAAAAAAGATGCAGAACATTTAGGGTATAGAGGAACTGATAAGTTCAAACCTTTGAGAGAGAACAACTCAAGCCAGAATATGAGACAGCAAAATGGGGGAGACAATCCTAATAATTACAAGAAAGAAAGAACGAGACCTCCCAGACATGACTCCTTTAGGAGTAAACATGAACAACGAACGAATTCGAGGGAGAGACAAAAAAGAAGATCAAGATCTCGATCACCGAGAAGGATGTCTATGGACTATATGGGGAATTACAATGATTCTCCCCATACCCCTAGAGTTTATCCCCAATATACCCAAAATAGATTCGAACCCTTACGACACAGTGGATATGAAGAAAGGGAAGAGGTGTTTGAACCTCCACAGAATAAAACACCCATGAAAAACAACAAGAAGAATTTTTTAGGGCAGGGCCCAAAGAAAGGCAAAAAAAGAAGAAAATAAATAGAGGATGCAGAGGAGGCTCAAAGAAAAGAAGGACGAGTCACGAAATCCAAGGGATTTTCAATCTGAGTAAGATAGATCTCTCCGACTCTGAGAAACATACATTGAGCAAAGGGCTAAAATATGCCCCGAAGAAACCCCTAAATAAGTTTGAGACATTTGTGGACATCCACAAATATGTGAGGAAACTCAACATAAAGAGACATTTTTTGTCAAAAGCAGGAGAGAGGAACTATGTTTCCTATCAAACCTCAACTGTAATTCCATCAGGTTTGAAGAACGCCTCATTGTTTAATCCTCCAGGAGTCCCAAGCCATCATGTTACAGTATTTAGGGATCTGGTTCTTAAAGAACTAGAAGAAAAAGAGCTGTAATTTAAACCTCAAGGAGATTTACAAAAGGGTATTAAATCCCTATGTGAGAAGAAGAACCTAGTGATTAGACCAGCTGACAAGGGTGGAGGGATCGTATTATTAAATAAGGATGACTACATCCAAGAAATGGATAGATTGGTGGGAGACCAGACCACATACGAAGTCCTAAGAAGTGATCCCACCTCCGTATATAAAAAGAAAAACTTATCCATAAAGGTTTTGATATGGGAATTTTAAATGAGAAAGAAAAAGAATTTCTAGTCCCTGTCTCACCGAGAATCCCGACTATATACTACCTCCCGAAAATTCACAAATGTCTGAATAATCCACCCGGGAGGCCTATAGTCAGCGGAATCGAATCAATAACCTCGAGGATAGGAAAATACGTTGACTATTTCTTACAACCTCTAGTACAGGAAACACCTGCTTTCCTTAAGGACACATCACAATGCATTAAGGATATTACAGAGGTTGAGATTCAAGGTGACGTACTACTAGTTACAGCGGACGTCACCTCGTTGTACACCATCATACCACATGAGATGGGATACGAAGCAGTCAGCGTATTCCTGGATGCGAACCATGATATTCCGCTCAAACAAAAACAATTTATTTTGGACCTTCTAACCTTTGGGATGAATCACAATTATTTTTACTATAACCAGAATTTTTATCGCCAGCGGACAGGTGTGGCTATGGGGGCAAAATTTGCCCCCAGCTTAGCCAACCTGTTCATGGCTCTCTGGGAGGACCGGAACATTTTCACCAATCGTGTGAAAGAACTGGTCATTTGGAGGAGGTATATTGATGATACACTGCTGATATGGCAAGGAGATGAAATATCGTTGAAAAATTTCATGGATAACCTCAATTGCAACAACTGGGGTATTAGATTCACCTACCAATACAGCAATACCTCCATCAACTTTCTTGATTTGGTGATCTATCGTAAAAACTCGGGCTTTGCAACCAAGTCTTTCTTCAAACCAACTGATAGAAACGGTTTCATAGCTATCGACAGTTGTCATCATCCCAAATGGCTTGGCTCAGTACCTAGAAGTCAATTTAGAAGGATCCGCAGGAACTGTACTACACAAGAAGATTTCCAACAACAAGTAGGGACCCTGAAGCAGAGGTTCGTGGAAAAAGGGTATGACACCTCGGAGCTGGACAAAGAGATTAAAAATGTCATGCCCATGGAGCAAAAGAACTTAGTGGAACCAAAATGTAAAAATACTTCAACTTCTCCTCACTTTGAATACGCATTCACCACTAAGTTCTCCAGCAATTACAAGTGGCTCAATTATATTTTTAGGAAGTACTGGGGTGTCCTACAAGAGGACAAAATTTTAGGGCAAGTCTTACCGACCCAACCTAAAATAATCTTCAGGAAGGCGACGAACCTGAAGGAATTAATAGCCAGAAACCCAGTCGAAAGACCCATCAAGATGGAGATATTCCCAAACATGAAGGGCTTTTATCCCTGCAAAAGGTGCCGGATATGTACAGAGGCAATTACACTGAGAACCAACAAATTTACTTCCACCACTACAGGGAAAGAATATCCCATTAGAGAGTTCATAACATGTGATACCAAAGGTGTAATATACCTACTACAATGCGAATGTAACCTACAGTACGTAGGTAGGACTATTAGGACAGCAGGCATTCGTGTTGGAGAACACCTAACAAATATCCACAATGGATTTCCAGGACATAGTGTCTCCCAGCATTATGCTACTTGCCACAACAAAGATCCAAAAAAACTCAAAATCACGGTCATTGAAAAACACGTACCACATTGGAGAGGTAGTAACCTACAAAGGTCAATTTCGAGACGTGAGACCTTTTGGATTTATGAGCTAAAATGTTATAGACCTAGAGGTCATAACATAGACTGGGATATCAACTCTCATATTAACAACAGTTAATACATAGCTAGTATTAAAATTATACCTTCCAGCATGTTACTTTTTATACACACATACATCCAGACCACATATAGAGATCTGGTATGATAAAATCTTTTATTATTTTACAGAATGTATTTTTTATATAGAGGTGTTTTATTCATTTTATATTTTAAAAGGTATTATGCTGTATTTTAGCTTTAGATTTTAAATATACATCTATACGTCAACATACTCCTAGTTATAGGAATATCGGACCCTTCACTTCCGGTGTCAAGGTTGACATTTAAATAGAGATATCTAGGTAAAATTTATCCCAATTATAAATGTGGAGAGACTATACTCCTTATTGAGAGTTCTAAGTACACCCAACATTAAATAGATTGAATTTTAACAGTAGAGAGATCGAGAATGAGGGGATACACAGTCATTTGCGATGTACTCAAAGTAGTAAAGAGGAACCTTTCCGTTTCCAATATCACTAAACCACCTCCAGATTCGATTACTGTTATGGATATTAGGGTATATTTAATAATTTGAAGCCGAGGAACCCGTAAGAGACTTCCGGCGCCTCCTCTGCAGACACCGGAAGTGACGCGGCTCCCTTTAGAATAAAAGGACGGAAGTGACGGCGCGCGAGAACCTCCTTTCTCTGAAGATAGCCAATCGGCGGAAACGCGTCAGGCAGGAGGCGTGCCGTCACCACGTCGCTTAGGATCCGAGCTGCAGCCGGACCCAGGCATTTAGGAATCCCTCAACGCTTTTTATCTTTATGTGAAGTCTATTCCGCATACATGTAAGTGCAAATTTTTTATTCAATAAAGCAATATCAAGGGTAATGCACCATGGGCAGTTATTCTTTTACATGTTAATGCTGGAGCGAAATGATCCTCATAATCACCCATAACAAGTGGCCATGAGTACTATCTGAACACAGAAACCTACCCGAATGTGAACAGTGGAGTGACATAGGACTTCTACATCCATTGTGGCTACCAATATCGGTTGAACCTGAGGGCAGTGTGCAGTGCTTGATATACCCATTTGATCTGGTAAGAGGCCTGACGGGCCCTTGTGAATGCACGGCGGGGAGCACTTTGTTCAGTTTGGGCACCAGGATTGTTCATTTTCACTAGAGAAAAGCACTTACCCTATTCCGTCCGGTAAGGAGGCTTTCCAGCAGGTGGAGGGAACTTCAATTCACAAAGCGAATTAACCATCACCTGTCAGCACCTCACCATTGTTGGTGGTTTCACCATTGATACAATTGTGTTGGGACTTATACACCGTTTATTTACATTTTGATTTGTATTGTACAGCAGACACTTTCACTTGTCACCATCACTGTTGGTGGTCTCACTATTGACACAGTCGTGTCGTGGGACTTTTCTTCACTATTTCTGTATATTTTGTTTATATTTGGAATTGTGTTTGTATTGATTGGTATACACACTTTATAATTTTTTGATATAGCGCACCATCAATTATTTTATCACATATTTTTTCATCTGGTAGCAGCATATCACAGACCAGCGCACTTTACTTTTTCACATAATATTATAAAAGCTTTCCCTAAACATAGCGCGCCAAGGCACTATGCTCTCTGCCATAATAAAGATCCTAGTGGCACTATTTTTATGGGGATTGATAAATTCCCGGGTAATTGGAGGGGTAGCAATCTGACGAGAGGGGTCTCCCAGTTGGAGACCAGTTGGATTTACCGCCTCAAATCCTATGCCCCTCACGGGCTCAATATTGATTGGGACATCAATTCCTTCATCAATAATTCATAATTCATAGTTTGAAGGTAGATTGCCTGTATACTAGTTACCATTTAGCCTATAACAAATGAGTTCATGTGTTTTTATCTGTATTTTCTTTTTGAGAGGCCTTTTTAATATGTTTTTATTTAAGATCATGTATTTTAGATTTATGATTGGTAATATTGCTAATATATCTTTTATGTATTAGTGTTGTATTTGGCGGTGTGGTCGGAGTCTCCCGATTTTTTTATTTCTGCTGAGAGATGGCGCCGGTTTCCACTGTGGTCCATTGTGACCATCTAATCATGCAAAGCTAATGGATACTTGTGTGTTTAGCTCAATTGGGCTTACATATGCTGTATCCATTTGCATAAGATTTAATTTGCACTGAATATTGTATGAGTGCTAATATTGGTCTTGATTGACTCTTAATGTGATATCCGGTTAATGTTTGGTTCCGGACGTTGGTACGCACGTGAACCGCATTCTAAGTCCGGATGTCTCTTCTTGTGAAATGCCGCTTGCGGTCGCTGACACGCAAGTGTCTTTCTTCCGGGATCCGGGACCTGTCTATTGCCCCGCCTATCCGTCTCCGTCAGCGCATAAATTGTGGACGTTCACTGCAGGCCACACCCCCTGACTACGTCAGTCTCTGACGAAACGCGTAGGAGGAGCCTGCGGTGCGTCACGCTGAGACCACGGAGGGGACGCGGCGGCCATTTTTTCGGCAGGAATCGAGCCTCGAGGACACCCTGATTTACACACGCCATACAAACTACAGCCAAATGTGAGTTGCCACTTTGAGAATTGTGTCCAATAATGGTACTACACTATGGCAGTTGTTTCCCTCTTTACATGTTATAACTATCTGTGAGGAAGTGGAAGTGATCAGAGAGTGAGCCGGTGCAGGATTTGCCAGTGGAGGTTGAAATGTGCTGTTTTTGATCTCTGTCATGGGGGTCAAATCATTGTGGTAAGAGGCCAACCTTTACCTTTGGTGGTGGTACTTCCTGAACGGGGATATTGGTGTTTGGAGTGTCCTTAGGAGCACCTTAACTTACTTCTGTATTCTGTGTGAATGCCTAATGTACCTCCAGCCACCAAATACTACGTTCTTAGTTGTCAGGTAAACTGATGTGGGCTAATTTTTGGGGCCTTTTATGGCCGACACTTACTTCTTTATCCTGTTAATGCCTAATGTTCCTTCAGCCACAGAATACTACGTTCTTAGCTGTCAGGTAAACCCATTTGGGCTAATTTTTGGGTCCTTTTATGGCCGACACTTACTTCTTTATCCTGTAAATGCCTAATGTACCTTCAGTCACAGAATACTACGTTCTTAGCTGTCAATTTTTGTCTTTTAGAGCCTTAAAAAGCCGGTTTTAGACAAGATTTTAGACATTTGGCTCCAATGGCCTGAAAATTTTTTTTGATTAAAATAACTATTTTGGTCTCCAAGTGTCTAAAAATCCTTTTTTAGTCAAAATAACGGCATTTGGTCACCAGAGGTCTGAACATTTTTTTAGTCAAAATGACTGTATTTTTGTCTTTTAGAGCCTTAAAAAGCTGGGTTTAGACAAGATTAGTCTATAACTGGCCATTTGGGCTCCAATGGCCTGAAAAGATATTTTCGGTCAAAATTACTCTATTTTGGTCTCCAAGTGTCTTAAAATCCTTTTTTAGTCAAAATAACTGCATTTGCTCCAAAGGTCAGAAAAAAAATGTAGTCAAAATGACTATATTTTTGTCTTTTAGAGCCTTAAAAAGCCGGTTTTAGACAAGATTTTAGACATTTGGCTCCAATGGCCTGAAAAAAATGTTTTGGTTAAAATGACTCTATTTTGGTCTCCAAGTGTCTAAAAGCCTTTTGTTAGTCAAAATAACGGCATTTGGTCACCAAAGGTCTGAAATTTTTTTGTCAAAATGACTGTATTTTTGTCTTTTAGAGCCTTAAAAAGACGTTTTTAGACTCGATTTGTCTAAAACAGGCCATTTGGGCTCCAATGGCCTGAAAAAAGTTTTTGGTCAAAATGACTCTATTTGGTTTCCAAGTGTCTAAAAAGCCTTTTTAAGTCAGAGTCTGCAGAGTCGGCGAAACATGTTGGACCTGGGTGACCCCACTACTCTAGAATATGGTTCATAATTTTATTTATCACATATTTTCTATATTGACTGTCTTTTGATGCCTTTGCATCTGTGTCTTTTTTAACAATTTTGTACACATGTATTAATAAAATCATTATATATTAAATTGGTCTTCTATTTATCTATTCATGCCAAGTAACTCCTGCCTACAAAGTCCCAGGTTGGGTGTTTCCTCAGAATACACAGTTCCCTGTGGGGCTCATTTAGGGTCTGGTGTATTGGAACACCAATACCACTTGATACACTTTTTTCTCATATGTCCTTAGGGATGTGGCAGGACCTCTCTTGGCTTACTGGCATTTAGGGTCGGCACCTAACATTTTCTACTTGCTTCTGCATCCTAAGAATGCCTAATGTACCTTTAGCCACAGAATACTACGTTCTTAGGTAAACCCATGTGAGCTAATTTTTGGGGCCTATACAGGCCGACACTTACTTCTGTATACTGTGTGAATGCCAGATGTACCTCTAGCCATCCAATAATACGTTCGTTGCTGTCAGTTAAACCCATGTGAGCTACGTTTTGGGGCCTAAACAGGCCGACACTTACTTCTGTATACTGTCAATGCCTGATGTACCTCCAGCCATCAAATACACTACGTTCTTTGGTGTCAGTTAAACCCATGTGAGCTAATTTTTGGGGCCTATACAGGCCGACACTTACTTCTGTATCCTGTGAATGCCTAATGTACTTCCATCCTTTAAATACTACGTTCCTTGCTGTCAGTTAAACATATGTGAGCAAATTTTTGGGGTCTATAAAGGCCGACACTTACTTCTGTATACTGGAAATGCCTAATGTACCTCCAGCCATCAAATACAGTACGTTCTTTGCTGTCAGTTAAACCCATGTGAGCTAATTTTTGGGGCCTATACTGGCTGACACTTACTTCTGTATCCTGTGAATGCCTAATGTACCTTCAGCCACAGAATACTACGTTATTAGCTGTCAGTTAAACCCATGTGGGCTAATTTTTGAGGACTATACAGGCCGACACTTACTTCTGTATCCTGTGAATGCCTAATGTACCTTCAGCCTCCAAATACTAAATACTTAGCTGTCAGGTAAACCCATGTGAGCTAATTTTTGGGGCCTATACATGCCGACACTTACTTCTGTATACTGTGTGAATGCCTAATGTACCTCTAAACAAAACGATTCAGGATGCTCATAATTGTCCGTTATGTTCCGCGGAAAGACCTTCTCTTTGCCACAAGTTCTGGTCCTGTCCCTATATCACGACATTCTGGGACCAGGTACTGACCTTCATCGGGGAAGTGACGAATTGGCACATACCCAAAGACCCTATATTGCTCCTGTTCGGTTACTGGGACAAACGCCTCCAAAAGTGGTCTAGCACCACTGCCTCGCCACATTGTCTGTGGATCCTGACCTGTTTACTGGTGGCCAGAAGGACAATCCTAACTAATTGGATCTCCACGACTCCCCCCTTAGTTTCCCGGGTCAGATCGGAGCTTTCCACACTTCTTTCCATTGACCGCCTCAACACATTTTTTTCAGCCCCATCCTCACGGAAATCATTTCTACAGAAATGGGACAATTACGTCAAGTACTCCTTCCCCAAATCCGACCCCTCTATGGATCAATATACATTTACGTTCCAGGACTCGCCCAAGAACTCTTCCCCACTTTCACATTCCCCATCAGTTTCCATGCTCTTTTTACCCTGGACCCCCCTCCCCCCACCCTGCCCTTCCCCAGTTCAGGTTACCCATACTATGAGTTGTTATTTTGGTCAAAATGACTCTATTTTGGTCTCCAAGTGTCTAAAAAGCCTTCTTTAGTCAAAATAACTGCATTTATTCACCAAAGGTCTGACAACATTTTTTAGTCAAAATGACTGTATTTTTTGTCTTTTAGAGTCTTTAAAAGCTGGTTTTAGACAAGATAACTGCATTTGGTCTCCAATGGTCTTTTTTTTGTCAAAATGAATGTATTTAGTATTCTGTGGCTGAAGGTACATTAGGCATTCACAGGATATAGAAGTAAGTGTCGGCCATAAAAGTCCCCAAAAATTAGCCTGACAGCTAAGAACGTAGTATTTGGTGGCTGAAGGTACATTAGGTATTCACAGGGTACAGAAGTAAGTGTCGGCCTGTATCGGCCCCAAAAATTAGCCAAGGGTTGAACTGAAAGCTAAGAACGTAGTATTCTGTGGCTGAAGGTGAGTGTCAGGTAAACCCATGTGGGCTAATTTCTGGGGCCTTTTATGGCCGACACTTACTTCTGTATCCTGTGAATGCCTAATGTACCTTCAGCCACAGAATACTACGTTCTTTGCTGTCAGTTAAACCCATGTGAGCTAATTTTTGGGGCCTATACAGGCCGACACTTACTTCTGTATCATGTGAATGTCTAATGTACCTCCAGCCATTAAATACTACGTTCTTTGCTGTCAGTTAAACCCATGTGAGCTAATTTTTGGGGCCTATACAGGCCGACACTTAATTCTGTATACTGTATGAATGCCTAATGTACCTCCAGGCACCAAATACTACGTTCTTAGTTGTCAGGTAAACTGATGTGGGCTATTTTTTGGGGCCTTTTATGACCGACACTTACTTCTTTATCCAGTGAATGCCTAATGTACCTTCAGCCACAGAATACTACGTTCTTAGCTGTCAGGTAAACCCATGTGGGCTAATTTTTGGGGCCTTTTAAGGCCGACACTTACTTCTGTATCCCGTGAATGCCTAATGTACCTTCAGCCACAGAATACTATGTTCTTAGCTTTCTTTTTTTTTTTGTATTTATTGTTCTTTATTTCAATTTCAAGGAGAATTACAACACAAAGTATAATATATACCTCCAAGGCATAAACAAAAAGAGAACGAGAACCACAATACAAGCCCCCATCCTCTTCCCAGTACACAATGTGTTCACATTCAAAGAAATATTCATCATTTTCCAGGGTACCAATAGTGCCCGCAATAAGAAAGAGAAAAAAATTCCTTGACGAGGAAACAGTTTGTCCAGATCGCAAGGCTCTTACCCAATCTTCCTTTTCACTCTTCCCTCTCCCTTCCTCTCCAAACATCACTGCTGCCCCCTTTAATCTACCTCTGTATTGTGTCTTCCGAGAAGACAGCTATGGAGTTCATCTTTCCGTCTCCTACACTATTCTTTTCTCCTTTCCACTCTTTTCCCCTCCCTCCCTACCCTCCCCCCCTTCCCTCACTCATACTATCAGACAAACATCCACTCACAAAAAAATACAAAAAATAAACATTTTTTAAAAAATGTTTCTCCTCCCCCTCTCCCCCCTCCCCCCCTCCCCCTCTCCTCCCTCAACCAGGGCATCCAAAACGCTGAACCTTTGTAGTCTAGTCCCCCAAGCTCATATTTTAGGGTGCTAAGTGGAGAAGTTGTTTCCCCTCATCCGAGGTCGTAAATAAGTTCCAGATACCCCATATCGCCTTATATTGTTCGTATTTGTTTTGTGAGGAAAGTACTAAATCCTCCATTTTATTTATATGCTCTAATTTCCATGCCCATTCAGATACTGAGGGGGGATTTGTCCTCCTCCAGTATTGCGGTATGCATGCTCTTGCAGCATTCATCATATGAGGTAATATCGATCTTTCATATTTCTTCCTTGATAGCCCTGATATCTGCAAGAGGCAAAAGGCTGCATCTCCCTCAATTCTATAATCCGTTATTTTCTGAATTATACCCCCTACTTCCGACCAGTATTTCTTTATATCTGGGCAATTCCAGAAAATATGGTACAACGTACTCTCTCCCTCCCCACATCTCCAGCACCTATCAGATTCCTGGGGATACCACTTATGTAATTTATCTGGTGTATTATACCATCTGGTTAAGATCTTATAATTTGTTTCCTGAATTTTAGTGCACTTTGTTGGCCCGAATGATAACCTACATATTCTCTGTACCTGTGCTATTGTTATAATCTGAAATCTGATTTCCACTTTTCCACCCAATTTAATTTCTGTTGTTCTATTGGGGTATTCATCATTTTTATATAGCATAGAGAGGACACGTCCACTACTCTCCCCCTTCTCACATAGCCTCTCAAAGTTTGTCAACGGTTTTACAAATTTCTCCGGCCTTGGGAGCGACTCCAAGAAATGTCGTACCTGGAGCGCCTCCCAAAGGGGGAGGCCAAATGGTCCATTCCTATCTGTTAAATTAGGGATCGAGGGCCAGCTCCTCTGATTCGCAAACCTTTTTACACTTACTTGTCCGGATTCTCGTAGTTTTTTGAAATACTGTCTATCCAGTCCTGGGGTAAAGTTTGGGTTCCCCAATATAGGATATAGAGGGAAATCTATTGTTGTTAACTTTTTCCTCAGGGATTGCTGATTACCTATCTTTATAGTATTTCCTATCAATGGGTGTGTTTTTAATGTCTTAGGGAGACTCTGATAGCACCATAACGCTCTCTTTAAGGACACTGCAGTCTGTGCCTGTTCTATTTGAACCCAAATCTTCATTTCCGAATGGTGCCACCAATCTATTATTCTATTTAGCTGTATGGCATGATAGTATCTACGTAGATCTGGGATCGCAAGTCCTCCCATATGCTTAGGCAAAGTTAAGCTATTACGAGCTATGCGTGGCTTCTTCTTGGCCCAGATATATCTAGTAAACATTCCATGTATGGTTTTAAAGAAGCTATTCGATATTTTGATAGGCAGAGCTCGCTTAAAATATAAATATTTTGGTAAGATGTTCATTTTTATTAGGTTCCCCCTCCCAAACCAAGACTGGAGTCCCCCCTCCCATTGGTCAAGAAGTCTCCTTGTCTCCTTGACCAGAGGGAGCAAATTCAGGTCGACTAGCCTTGACAGGTCTGCTGATATATATGTCCCTAAATATTTCACTGCCTCTTTCACCCAGATAAAGCCAAAGTTACTTTTTAGTCTCTTCCTTTTTACTTCCGAGACCCCTATTCCCAGCGCTTCCGATTTCCCATAATTTATTTTGAGATTCGACATGTCCCCATACTGTTTAAATTCCTTTAGGAGCACCGGTAGTGAGATGTCTGGCTCTGTCAAGGTAAATAACAGATCATCCGCATAGGCTGCGATTTTATATTGCTCTTTGCCCTGGGAAACTCCTCTTATATCCGGATTCATGCGGATTTTACATAAGAAAGTTTCCAGTACTAGAGCGAAGAGCAATGGGGAAAGTGGACATCCTTGTCTTGTGCCGTTCTTTACATAAAAAGGTTCTGAGAGTACCCCATTAGCCTTCACCCTCGCTGTCGGATTTGAATAGACTTTGGTGATTCTTTCCCTCATTACTTCTCCTACTCCTATATATCTGAGCACTGACTGCATAAAGGCCCACTCAACTCTATCGAAAGCCTTTTCTGCGTCGGTGCTCAGTATAACACAGGGGGTCCTTGCTTTATTAACTATGTGGATTAAATTGAGGACTCTCGTAGTATTGTCTTTCGCTTCTCTTGCCATCATGAATCCTACTTGATCTAAATGAATTACCCTCGAAAGGATCCTCGACATTCTAGTAGCTAATATTTTCGTGAAGATTTTTAAATCTGTATTTAACAGGGAGATAGGCCTATAACTTCCGCAATTTGCTGGGTCCTTACCCTCCTTCAGAATCAGCGTCAAGTAGGCTGCCAAAGTATCTCTGGCAAACACATTAGGCATTCACAGTAGACAGAAGTAAGTGTCGGCCTGTATAGGCCCCAAATATTAGCTCACATGGGTTTAACTGACAGCACAGAACGTAGTATTTGATGGCTGGAGGTACATTAGGCTTTCACAGGATACAGAAGTAAGTGTCAGCCTGTATAGGCCCCAAAACCTAGCTCACATGGGTTTAACTGACAGCAAATAACATAGTGTATTTGATGGCTGAAGGTACATTAGGCATTCACAGTATACAGAAGTAAGTGTCAGACTGTATAGGCTCCAAAAATTAGCTCACATGGGTTTAACTGACAGCAAAGAACGTAGTGTATTTGATGGCTGGAGGCACATTAGGCATTCACAGTAGACTGAAGTAAGTGTCGGCCTGTATAGGCCCCAAACATTAGCTCACATGGGTTTAACTGACAGCACAGAACGTAGTATTTGATGGCTGGAGGTACATTAGTCTTTCACAGGATACAGAAGTAAGGGTCAGCCTGTATAGGCCCAAAACTTAGCTCGCATGGGTTTAACTGACAGCAAAGAACGTAGTGTATTTGATGGCTGGAGGTACATTAGGCATTCACAGTAGACTGAAGTAAGTGTCGGCCTGTATAGGCCCCAAACATTAGCTCACATGGGTTTAACTGACAGCACAGAACGTAGTATTTGATGGCTGGAGGTACATTAGGCATTCACAGTATACAGAAGTAAGTGTCGGCCTGTATAGGCCCCAAAAAATAGCTCACATGGGTTTAACTGACAGCAAAGAACTTAGTATTTGATGGCTAGAGGTAAATTAGGCATTCACACAGGAGAAACAAAAAGAAAGCCAACGAATAACCTGAGGTGCCATCTTGCCATGGCCAAGTTCAAAGGGGTCGAGGGTGGCAGTGGTGACATTGACAGTATACAGAAGTAAGTGTCGGCCTGTTTAGGCCCCAAAACGTAGCTCACATGGGTTTAACTGACAGCAAAGAATGTATTATTGGATGGCTAGAGGTACATCAGGCATTCACACAGTATACAGAAGTAAGTGTCGGCCTGTATGGGCCCCAAAAATTAGCTCACATGGGTTTACCTGACTGCTAAGAACGTAGTATCCTGTGGCTAAAGGTACATTAGGCATTCACAGGATGCAGAAGTAAGTAGAAAATGTTAGGTGCCGACCCTAAATGCCAGTAAGCCAAGAAAGGTCCTGCCACATCCCTAAGGACATATGAGAAAAAAGTGTATCAAGTGGTATTGTTGTTCCAATACACCAGAGCCTAAATGAGCCCCACAGGGAACGGTGTATTCTGATTAAACACCCAACCTGGGACTTTGTAGGCAGGAGTTACTTGGCATGAATAGATAAATAGAAGACCAATTTAATATATAATGATTTTATTAATACATGTGTACAAAATTGTTAAAAAAGACACAGATGCAAAGGCATCAAAAGACAGTCAATATAGAAAATATGTGATAAATAAAATTATGAACCATATCCTAGAGTAGTGGGGTCACCCAGGTCAAACATGTTTCGCTGACTCTGCAGACTCTGACTTAAAGATATTGGCCACCTACACTGAACACAAATGTTACCTGCATTTTGGCCCGGGGGGGCGTGACCGGAAGCAGTCATGGACGGGTGTGCTCCGTGAGTCTCGCAAGAGAACTCCCTTCACGCAAGCCTGGGAAACTGACCCGAAGGAGGACCAAGGATTCGGAGAGCTGAGAGGAGAGGAGAGCGGTGAATTATACTGATCCGCTCGCTAGCTCCACTGGAGGATCGCTAAGCGGCTTGCTAGTGCACGGAGAGGGGGCCGGTATCCATAGTGACCCGGCAGCCCCAGGAAGTACCTTCCCTCCCGAGACTACTACGAGGCAGGGGGCAGGACTGGCGCTGAAGGCGGGAGGCGCTGCCGGCTAGAGACCGCACTCACAGACAGCAAAGAGGAAGACAGGGGATCTGCATGGCGGGATGCTGCGGAGGCGGGGGAGCGCCTTGATTCCCTGTCCATCTGCTGGTATAGCTGGCTGCTCCGTGTCGTCGGAATCGGCGGTGGTGAAGCGATAGAACCGCACCACTATTCAGCTGGAAAGTGTGACCCCGGTGGAGTTGGGAGTGAGAGCGGAGGAGGAGGAACAAAGTAGCACAATCGGCTATTAAAGAGAGAACACTCAACGGGAGAAGGTAACCGCTGTGTCATTTGATGAACTGTTTACATATACCCATTTTTGGTTGTTAAGATCAGCGGGAAGAGGAGATAAAACCTCCTTGGACTTACTACTATCAATCACCTATTGTCATCTGACCTAATTCAGGGGGTATGGAATAGATGGGTGGAGAACATACAGCTGAAGCAGGAATTGGAGGGACATGGCAGACACCACAGAGAGTGGAGCAAGAATTATAGCCTTATAAACTTTACGCCAATGGTCCGGTATCCTATAAATTAAAGAGAAGCGAGAAGGAAAGGCAAGGAAGAGAGGGGAAAGAAGAGGAAAAAGAGGAAAGAGGAAAAAAGCTAGTATGACCCTCACAAAAAAGAGGAAGGTTAAAAAGAATGCGGTAAAAAATTCAGGAAAATCAGAAGGAGAAATAAGGAAATTCCTATCTACTAATCAGACACCAATAGTAGCAATGGCAGAGGCAGGAGAGCCACAGACAGAATGGGACTCAAGTGGCATGACAGACTCTAGGGCTACGTCTCCCTTACAAGAAAGGGATGAAGGGACTAACTTGAAAATACGGAGAGAAGAGAGCATACCTACTTTGAATGCCCAATGGGCCACACAAATGGCTGAATTTAAGGCAATGATATGCTCCCTTCCAACCAATGCTGACATGGAACAGTTAGTAGGGCGAGTTGAGGAGACACATAAAAGAGAGATCCAACTTATTAAAAATGAGATTAAGGTATTGTCTACCAGACTACGAGAGGAAGACGTAGAAATAGCTTCAATAAAAGAACGGCTGTTAGCTCTGGAGAAGAGGACAGAACAACAGGGCGACAGAGATGCTAAGTTACAGTTACAGGTGGAAGACATGGAAAATCGAAGTCGCCGTAATAATTTGAGAATACGAGGGTTAACAGAATCATTAAAGAGTCCACAGCTGGAGGAATCAGTTGATATGCTATTTAAAAACATCCTGGGGGTGACTTACCCGGGCAAAATAGAACTGGATAGGATACACAGAATACCAGGCCCACGGAAGAAAGATCAGGAAAAACCTAGAGATGTAATATGTAAGCTGCACTACTATTCCCAGAAGCTCTGTAATCGAGAGTCTGGAAGTTGGAGGAGATGGACATACAGGTGTTTTCGGACATCTCTAAAGGGACTTTACAGAGAAGAGCTGTATTGAAACCTATTTTGGAATTAGCCAAAAGTAAAGGATGCACGTATAGATGGGGCTTCCCATTTGCAGTAACATTTAACAGGGATGGACGCTTTTTTACGCTACGCAACTTTCAAGATAGAATAGCCCTTTTTGATTTCTTGGAGGTTCCACCTATAGAGGTACCAAATTGGCTGGGAAGATTACCAGGGAATTAGCTAGGGATCACAATGGGAGACCAGGGGGGAGGGAGAGAGTAGGAAGTGAGATCTATTTAAGATAATTGATTGGTATATGGAATGTGGTTGTGGTTTTCTTTCCCCTTGGAGGGGTTTTTTTTTTTTTTTTTGGCACAACATGCATATTTTTTCACACATACGTAAATATGAGGGGTAAGCCCCTCCTTAAGAATTTTTGGGGGGAAACTAAAATTTTTTTTTTTTTTTTTTTATCCTTAGGGTGGTTTAGCATACACACAAAATATGAGGAGCACAATATATATATATATATATATATATATATATATATCTTTTTTTTTTTTTTTTTTTAAAGAAGAATTTAATTTAAGAATTTTTGGGGAGAAATTATTTTTTGCTTTTTTTAGGTTGATCTAGCACATACACATAATATGAGGAGCACAACATAATTATTAATTTATTTTTTTCCCCGTTCATGGGGCGAGAATGGAATATAGATCTTTAAAATCTACAATGAATTGTCATGGGTTCGCTACTCTGCTCCTTCCCCCTTCTCCTTAGATGATTTTTGAAAGATAGGAGAAGGTGGGAAAAATGGGTATCGGTATGCATAAATAAGGATAAAGTACGGGATAGCCAAGTGATTAGATAGAATCCTATATAAATATATAGTGTGTTATGGCCTCCCTCTTTCCCCCTCTTCCTCTACCCTTCCCGCTTTCTGCTTGCCCTTTACCTCTCACCCCCCTTTTTTTTTTTTTTTTTGCCTTACCCCAGGTTTCCATTCCCCTTTTCGCCTCCCCCACATCTTTTCTTCTTCCTGTCCCTTTTGTTTGTCTAAGTTTATTTTTTGCTAGGATATATGGAGGGAGGGAGGAGAGGGGGGAAGTGATTTGGCTTTTTTATTAGTTATACAAATTCGGGGGGAGGGACGGACCCACTTAATAACCTGCTGGGGTGAGGGGGAACAGGAGCCCCCTTTTTTCTTTTTTTTTTATTTCTAACTTTATTCCTTTTTTTTTGGTAGAACTATTATGAAGAGAGCTAATTTGTTATATGTGGAGAGTAGGAGAGCTTTAAACTGTTATTTAATCAGAGAGGGAAGGCATATCCAGATATCAAGGCTCCGGAGTGGGGGGGGGAGGGGGGCGAGGAGAGGGGGAGGGTGGTAGGAAATAGGAAATACAAAGCATCTAAACAGGGAAGGGAGGGAGGAGCGAGGAAGTTTGTGACTGCCCCGGGCACTTACCCCTAGGAAATCAAGAACACACTTTTGGCGGTAAAACGCCGTGTGTTAGAAGGATTTAAAATCCGACCTGTGGGACCCAACCAGGGTGGGTATTGAACTCCCCCTGGAGGGGGGGGGTTCCACAGGGAAAGGGAAAGGAGTGAAAGAGAGAGGGAAGGAAGTGTGTTTGAGTGAGTGAGAGGGTGAGAGGGTGAGACTGGGTGGTGAAGATTGATTGAGCGAGTTTTTTGTGGAGTGAGTTGTTTTTCCCCCTTTTTTTTTTTTTGTGACTCTCCCCCCCTGTTCCACTCAATATCTGCCTGAGGTAATCAGGCAATCTAGCTTAGCCCCATTATGGAAAATATGAAAATAGTCTCCATAAATGTAAAAGGTTTAAATACTCTAGAAAAAAGAAGGATATTACTAGCAGAGCTCAAACGTGTGAAGGCAAACATAGCGCTAATACAAGAAACGCATTTTAAAGCGGATAGGCTACCATATCTGCAAAATAATGCTTACCCATTTATATATCATGCAACATATACACAGTCGAAGTCTAGAGGGGTATCGATATTAATTGACAGTAAAATACCATGGCAGCTTGAGGAAAAAATATGTGATGATAATGGGAGATTTCTCTTCTTAAAAGGAAAATTGGGGGAAACCCAGATGACGATAGCAACCCTCTATGCTCCCAATAAACAACAGGATAAGTTTATAACTAAAACATTAAATACGCTTAGAGACTTCTCTCAGGGACAACTGATACTGGGCGGGGACTTTAATATGCCACTGTCTCCCACGATGGATGCATCTAGAACTAAAATAGTGCCCTCTGAGAGGATAGGTAAACGGATGATAAGGACGTTACATAAGGAGCAATTGATAGATGTGTGGCGACTTCAGCACCCGACTGAAAAATAATTTACATTTTATTCACACCCACATGGAAGCTATTCGAGATTAGATTTTTTTTTGGTACCCCATGCTTATTTGCAGGCGGTCATATATACAGGCATAGATAGCATTTCGTGGTCAGACCACGCAATGATTACTATGATATATAGTGCCTCCTCAGCCGAGTCCAGAAAACAAAGATTCTGGAAACTTAATGTAAGCTTGCTTCAGAGAGAGGAAGTAAAAACGGAAGTGCAGAAGGAGCTTAAGGACTATTTTAAAAACAATGACCAACCAGGGTGCACCATTGGCTTACTGTGGGAAGCACACAAGACAGTAATAAGAGGAATACTAATTAAGCATGGTGCGAGAATAAATAGGGAAAGGAATAAACAACTGCAAATACTATTGGACAAACTTAAAGTATTAGAAACAGAACATAAAAAAAAGGCAAACGCAACATTAAGGGAGTTGAGCATAGTAAGAAAACAAATACTAGATATATTACAATACAGAGCGAAGGCCGCGATACAAATATCAAGGAAGACAGCTTATGAATCAGGGAACAAGTGTGGGAAGACCTTGGCAAGATCTATCCAAAGTCAAAAAATAAGATCATATATCCCACAGATTGTGTCGCCAGAAGGAATTAAAAAGGTAATACCAGAACAAATAACGGAAGAATTTAAGAACTTTTATGCAAGGCTCTATAATCTACCAGAAATAGGCAAAACGCAAAAGGAAAGGGAAGAGTACTTAGCTAAATCCGGGTTACCGAAACTTACAGAAGAAGAGAGAGAAGATTTAGAGAGTCATATTTCGAGGGAGGAAATAGAACAGACTATAAAGAAGATGAAAAAGGGTAAGGCTCCAGGCCCAGATGGACTGACACCACAGTACTTCCATGTATTGGCCCCCATATTGGGACCATACATGGAAAGACTGTTCAACCAGAGAGGGGTGGAGGGGGCACTATCAAGAGACACGTTAACGGCATATCTAACATTGATACTAAAAGAGGGAAAAGACCCAGCGAACTGAGGCAGCTATAGGCCTATTTCACTCCTAAATACGGATTTAAAAAGTTACACAAAAATCCTAGCAACCAGATTGGCAAAGGTAATGGCAAAAATAATACATCTTGACCAGGTGGGATTCATGGCATCGAGAGAAGCCAGAGACAGTACCACTAGAGTTCTAAATCTGATACATATAGCTACCAAATCGTGTACCCCGTGTGTGATACTGAGCACCGACGCAGAAAAGACTTTTGACAGAGTCGAGTGGGCCTTTATGCAGTCGGTGCTCAGGCACATAGGAGTAGGGGAAGTGATGCGAGAAAGGATAGCTAGAGTATACTCTAATCCAACAGCAAGGGTAAAGGCAAATGGGACATTATCAGAACCTTTCAGTATTAAAAATGGTACAAGGCAGGGGTGCCCACTATCCCCCCTGCTCTTTGCATTAATATTAGAACCATTTCTGAATAAGATTCGACTAAACCCAGATATAAAAGGCATCAAGGTAGGGAAAGAACAATACAAGACTGCAGCATATGCGGACGATTTATTGTTCACATTAACAGAACCAGAAATTTCTACGCCGGTACTTTTGGAAGAATTCAAACAGTATGGTGAACTATCAAATTTCAAAATAAACTATGGGAAGTCTGAAGCGCTAGGTATAGGAATAGCAGACGTAAAAAAAGCTAGATTAAAGAGCAATTTCAAATTCGCATGGGTAGAAAATATCTAGGAACTCATATAACTGCAGATCTGGCCCAGTTATATGAACTAAATTTAATCCCCCTGATGGAAGAAACAAAAAAAACATTGGAGCAATGGAGAGGGGGCCTTCAATCTTGGTTTGGTAGAGCAAATTTAATAAAAATGAACATCCTACCAAAATACCTATATATAATGAGGGCTCTTCCAGTTAAAATACCAAATAGTTTCTTCAAAATAATAAATGGATTGTTTGGTAGATATATATGGGCCGGTAAAAAACCACGCATAGCCCGTAACAGTCTGTCATTACCAAAAAATATGGGGGGGTTAGCAGTGCCTGACCTTCGCAGATATTACCACGCTATTCATTTGAATCGAATATTAGATTGGTGGCATCAGGTAGATTCAAAAAGATGGGTTCAATTAGAGCAAGCGCAGACATCGGTAGCATTAAAAAGGGCGATTTGGTGTTATAAGACACTTCCTAAAACCCTGAGGACACATCCCTTAATAGGAAATACGCTAAAAATAGGTTACCAGCAGTCCCTGAGACAATGTCTTACCACAGCAGAATCCCCACTGTATCCGATTTTGGGGAACCCAGAGTTTGTACCTGGACTAAACATTCAACATTTTAAAAAAAATAAGGGAAACAGGACTAGATGATGTTAAATCATACATAAATCAGCGGTGGTGGCCCCCAATATCTAAGTTAATAGAGAAGGAAGGACCATATGGTCTTTGCCTATGGGAAGCTCTTCAACTCTGACATTTTTTTGAATCTCTACCAGCCCCGGAAAAATTTGAGAGGCCCTTAACATCTTTTGAAAAGCTATGTGAGAAAACAGGAGGAATAGAAAGACCCCTATCTTTCCTATATAAAATGTTGAATACACCTGTAAATCAACCAAGATTAGGATGGCTAGAAAAGTGGAAACAAGAACTAAACATAGAAATAACAGAGATCCAAAGACAGAGAATGTTTAGGGCAATATTTAGACCAACAAAATGTACTAAAATTCAAGAAATAAATTACAAGATCCTAACTAGGTGGTATAATAAACCAGACAAGTTACATAAATGGTACACGCAGGAATCGGACAGGTGTTGGAGGTGTGAAGAAGGAGAAGGTACATTATTTCACATATTTTGGACCTGCCCGGAGATAAAAAAATATTGGCTAGAGATAGGACAAATAGTACATAAAGTAACAGGGTATAAAATTGAGGAAGATGCGGCTTTTTGTCTATTGCATATATCGGAGTGGCCAGTAGGGAAATATGAAAAAACAGTTTTGCCTCACATGATGAACGCTGCAAGAGCGTGTATACCATTACTATGGAGAAAAAGACAAGCTCCGTCGGTATCTGATTGGGTTAGAAAGCTAGAATATATCAATAAAATGGAAGATCTAGTACTTTCGGCACAACATAAACAGGATCAATATAAAATGGTATGGAGAAATTGGAACCTGTTTATGAGCTCAGAGGAGGGGAGGCAAATGTTAAGGTCTCCACCTCAGAATGAGGAAATTGTATGTTAGACTTGGAGGAGAGGGGGTGGAGGGGAGGGGGAGTTCCCATCCCTCCCCCCCCCCCTTTTTTTTTTTTCCGTTTTATGTGTTGATGGGGAACGATAGTAGAGTATGTTGGAGGGGAAGAATGGGATTGAATGTGGAGTGCTAGGAATGAGAGGGGTGGGAGGGGGGAGGAGAGGGGGGTGGGGGGAGGGGGGAAGGGGATTTAGGGGAAAAGGAGGAAAAGGGAAGATATGGTGAAGAAGATAAGGGGATTATAGATGAATTTAGGACCTAAGTAATAATTGAGATAAGAATATAAAGAAGGAAGGTAAGGATAAAATGAATAGGAGCAAAAAGGAGACTTGCTAACTTGATATTGCCTTGCCCCAGGGATAATATTGGTTAAGTGATAGCAAATGTCTAGACTGAAATTTACAGAGGAGTAGAATAATCCTCTGAGACAAGAAAAGCCTAAAGTATATGATGATTTGTTAGATAACCAACCTTGTCCTGTGTAATATAATGTACATGTAATTATTTCCCTTGAAAACAAAATAAAGAGATAAATATAAAAAAAGACTCTGACTTAAAAAGGCTTTTTAGACACTTGGAGACCAAAATAGAGTCATTTTGACCAAAACATTTTTTTCAGGCCATTGGAGCCAAATGTCTAAAATCTTGTCTAAAACCGGCTTTTTAAGGCTCTAAAAGACAAAAATATAGTCATTTTGACTAAATTTTTTTTTCTGACCTTTGGTGACCAAATGCAGTTATTTTGACTAAAAAAGGATTTTAAGACACTTGGAGACCAAAATAGAGTAATTTTGACCGAAAATATCTTTTCAGGCCATTGGAGCCCAAATGGCCAGTTTTAGACAAATCTTGTCTAAACCCGGCTTTTTAAGACTCTAAAAGACAAAAATACAGTAATTTTGACTAAAAAAGTTTTTCAGACCTTTGGTGACCAAATGCAGTTATTTTGACTAAAAAAAGGCTTTTTAGACACTTGGAGACCAAAATAGTTATTTTAACCAAAAAGAATTTTCAGGCCATTGGAGCCAAATGTCTAAAATCTTGTCTAAAACCAGCTTTTTAAGGCTCTAAAAGACAAAAATTGACAGCTAAGAAGGTAGTATTCTGTGGCTGAAGGTACATTAGGCATTTACAGGATAAAGAAGTAAGTGTCGGCCATAAAAGGCCCCAAAAATTAGCCCACATCAGTTTACCTGACAACTAAGAACGTAGTATTTGGTGGCTGGAGGTACATTAGGCATTCACCCAGTATACAGAAGTAAGTTAAGGTGCCTCTAAGGACACTCCAAACACCGATATCCCCGTGCAGGAAGTACCACCACCAAAGGTAAAGGTTGGCCTCTTACCACAATGATTTGACCCCCATGACTGAGATCAAAAACAGCATATTTCAACCTCCACTGGCAAATCCTGCACCGGCTCACTCTCTGATCACGTCCACTTCCTCACAGATAGTTATAACATGTAAAGAGGGAAACAACTGCCATAGTGTAGTACCATTAAACAACTTTATTGGACGCAATTCTCAAAGTGGCAACTCACATTTGGCTGTAGTTTGTATGGCGTGTTTAAATCAGGGTGTCCTCGAGGCTCGATTCCTGCCGAAAAAATGGCCGCCGCGTCCCCTCTGTGGTCTCAGCGTGACGCACCGCAGGCTCCACCTACGCGTTTCATCAGAGACTGACATTGTCAGGGGGTGTGGCCTGCAGTGAACGTCTACAATTTATGCGCTGACGGAGACGGATAGGCGGGACAATAGACAGGTCCCGGATCCCGGAAGAAAGACACTTGCGTGTCAGCGACCACAACCGGCATTTCACAAGAAGAGACATCCGGACTTAGAATGCGGTTCATGTGCGTACCAACGTCCGGAACCAAACATTAACCGGATGTCACATTAAGAGTCAATCAAGACCAATATTAGCACTCATACAATATTCAGTGCAAAATAAATCTTATGCAGATGGATACAGCATATGTAAGCCCAACTGAGCTAAACACACAAGTATCCATTAGTTTGCATGATTAGATGGTCACAATGGACCACAGTGGAAACCGGCGCCATCTCTCAGCAGAAATAAAAAAATCGGGAGACTCCGACCACACTGCCAAATACAACACTAATACATAAAAGATATATTAGCAATATTACCAATCATAAATCTAAAATACATGATCTTAAATAAAAACATATTAAAAAGGCCTCTCAAAAAGAAAATACAGATAAAAACACATGAACTCATTTGTTATAGGCTAAATGGTAACTAGTATACAGGCAATCTACCTTCAAACTATGAATTATGAATTATTGATGAAGGAATTGATGTCCCAATCAATATTGAGCCCGTGAGGGGCATAGGATTTGAGGCGGTAAATCCAACTGATCTCCAACTGGGAGACCCCTCTCGTCAGATTGCTACCCCTCCAATTACCCGGGAATTTATCAATCCCCATAAAAATAGTGCCACTAGGATCTTTATTATGGCAGAGAGCATAGTGCCTCGACACGCTATGTTTAGGGAAAGCTTTTATAATATTAGCCACATGCTCGTTTAACCGTACATGCAGCTTGCGTATCGTGCGGCCCACGTATTCCAAACCACATGGGATACGCAAAAGATACACGACATAGTGTGTAGAGCATGTAATGAATGGGCCAGGAGAAACAAAAAGAAAGCCAACGAATAAAGGAAAAGCCAAAAGCCTACAGCACCTAGTATTCCCAGGTGGTCTCCCATCCAGGTACTAACCAGGCCCGGCCTTGCTTAGCTTCCGAGATCAGGCGCATTCAGGGTGAGACCGAAATACAGTCATTTTGACCCCAAAAAATTTTTCAGACCATTGGAGACAAAATACAGTAATCTTGTCTAAAACCGGCTTTTTAAAACTCTAAAAGACAAAAATTAAGTAATTTTGACTAAAATAATTTTTTCAGGCTTTTGGTGACCAAATGCAGTTATTTTGACTAAAAAAAGGCTTTTAAGACACTTGGAGACCAATATAGAGTCATTTTGACCAATAACATTTTCAGGGCTTTGGAGAGCAAAATGCAGCGATGTTGACTAAAACCGGCTTTTTAAGACTCTAAAATACGATAATACAGTCATTTTGAATAAAAAAATGTTTCATTCACAGGATACAGAAGTAAGTGTCAGCCGTAAAAGGCCCCAAAAATTAACCCACATGGGTTTACCTGACAGCTAAGAACGTAGTATTTGGTGGCTGAAGGTATATTAGGCATTCACAGGGTACAGAAGTAAGTGTCGGCCTGTATAACCCCAAAAATTAGCCCACATGGGTTTAATTGACAGCTAAGAACGTAGTATTCTTTGGCTGAATGTACATTAGGCATTCACTGGATACAGAAGTAAGTGTCGGCCATAAAAGGCCCCAAAAAATAGCCCACATGGGTTTACCTGACGGCTAAGAATGTAGTATTCTGTGGCTGAAGGTACATTAGGCATTTACAGGATAAAGAAGTAAGTGTCGGCCATAAAAGGCCCCACAAAATTAGCCCAAATTGGTTTACCTGAAAGCTAAGAACGTAGTATTCTGTGGCTGTAGGTACATTAGGCATTCACAGGGTACAGAAGTAAGTGTCGGCCTGTATAGGCCCCAAAAATTTGCCCAAATGGGTTTACCTGACAGCTAAGAATGTAGTATTCTGTGGCTGAAGGTACCTTAGGCATTCACAGGATAAAGAAGTAAGTGTCGGCCATAAAAGGCCCCAAAAATTAGCCCACATCAGTTTACCTGACAACTAAGAACGTAGTATTTGGTGGCTTGAGGTACATTAGGCATTCACACAGTATACAGAAGTAGGTGTCGGACTGTATAGGCCCCAAAAATTAGCTCACATGGGTTTAACTGACAGCAAAGAATGTAATGTATTTGATGGCTGGTGGTACATTAGGCATTCACAGTAGACAGAAGTAAGTGTCGGCCTGTATAGGCCCCAAATATTAGCTCAAATGGGTTTAACTGACAGCACAGAACGTAGTATTTGATGGCTGGAGGTACATTAGGCTTTCACAGGATACAGAAGTAAGTGTCAGCCTGTATAGGCCCCAAAACCTAGCTCACATGGGTTTAACTGACAGCAAATAACATAGTGTATTTGATGGCTGAAGGTACATTAGGCATTCACAGTATACAGAAGTAAGTGTCAGACCGTATAGGCCCCAAAAATTAGCTCACATGGGTTTAACTGACAGCAAAGAACGTAGTGTATTTGATGGCTGGATGTACATTAGGCATTCACAGTAGACTGAAGTAAGTGTCGGCCTGTATAGGCCCCAAACATTAGCTCACATGGGTTTAACTGACAGCACAGAACGTAGTATTTGATGGCTGGAGGTACATTAGTCTTTCACAGGATACAGAAGTAAGGGTCAGCCTGTGTAGGCCCCAAAACTTAGCTTGCATGGGTTTAACTGACAGCAAAGAACATAGTGTATTTGGTGGCTGAAGGTACATTAGTCATTCACAGTATACAGAAGTAAGTGTCGGCCTGTATAGGCCCCAAAAAATAGCTCACATGGGTTTAACTGACAGCAAAGAACTTAGTATTTGATGGCTAGAGGTAAATTAGGCATTCTAACAGGAGAAACAAAAAGAAAGCCAACGAATAACCTGAGGTGCCATCTTGCCATGGCCAAGTTCAAAGGGGTCGAGGGTGGCAGTGGTGATCGCCTACGGCCACATCACCCTGAACGCACCCAATCTCGTCTGATCTCAGAAGCTAAGCAGGGTCGGGCCTGGTTAGTCCCTGGATGGGAGACCGCCTGTGTAGCGGAGCAGTAGTTTAATCTACATTGGCTCTGCTGGTAGATAGGAAAACAAGTAATAATCCAACTAGGCATGTACAGCATGCAACAATCCAGGGAGAGTTATACAATCCTTCCTTCCCAAGAACTAGACGACACATAGCCTAGGAGTCAACTGAGAATGCCTTGTTTATTGAAAACACAAGAGATCTACACTCTGCCAAAACCCCCTCCCTCTTCGAGTCATTCCACACAAACACACATCCCATAATATGCTTACAAGGCAGACAGGAACAATAGGACAATGGAATGCAGGTATTCACAATAACAAACCCCACCCCACTAGCAGGGGTCTATGAAATACTGCTGCCATATTCTAGCAATCTGCAATATATCTTTATATATTTCTTCAGGGACACTATTCAGTAATATTATGGCCATTCTTTCAACACAAGCCACACTCTCAGTGTCCATTCCGCTACAGCCTGGGAATACCAGGTGCTGTAGGCTTTTCCATTATTCGTTGGCTTTCTTTTTGTTTCTCCTGAGGTGCCATCTTGTCATGGCCAAGTTCAAAGGGGTCGAGGGTGGCAGTGGTGATCGCCTATGGCCACATCACCCTGAACGTGCCCAATCTCGTCTGATCTCGGAAGCTAAGCAGGGTCGGGCCTGGTTAGTATCTGGATTGGAGACCGCCTGGGAATATCAGGTGCTATAGGCTTCTGACTTTTCCTTTATTCATTGGCTTTCTTTTTGTTTCTCCTGAGGTGCCATCTTGCCATGGCCAAGTTCAAAGGGGTCGAGGGTGACAGTGGTGACAGTGGTGACAGTGGTGATCGCCTACGTCCACATCACCCAGAATGCACCTGATCTCGTCTGATCTTGGAAGCTAAGCAGGGTCGGGCCTGGTTAGTACCTGGATGGGAGACCGCCTGGGAATACTAGGTGCTGTAGGCTTTTGGCTTTTCCTTTATTCGTTGGCTTTCTTTTTGTTTCTCCTGAGGTGCCATCTTGCCATGGCCAAGTTCAAAGGGGTCGAGGGTGGAAGTAGTGATCGCCTACGGCCACATCACCCTGAACACGCCCAATCTGGTCTGATCTTGGAAGCTAAGCAGGGTCAGGCCTGGTTAGTACCTGGATGGGAGACCGCCTGTGTAGCGGAGGAGTAGTTTAATCTACATGGGCTCTGCTGGTAGATAGGAAAACAGGTAATAATCCAACTAGGCAGGTACAGCATGCAACAATCCAGGTAGCGTTTTACAATACTTCCCTCCCAATAACTAGATGACACATAGGCTGCGATTCAACTCAGAATGCATTGTTTATTGAAAACACAAGAGATCTACACTTCTCCAAAACCCCCTCCCTCTTCGATTGATTCCACACAAATGCACAGCCCATAATATGCTTACAAGACAGACAGGAACAATAAGACAATGGAATGCAGTTATTCACAAAAACAAACCCCACCCCACTAGCAGGGGTCCATGAAACACTGCTGCCATATTCTAGCAATCTGCAATATATCTTTATATATTTCCTCAGGGACACTGTTCAGTAATATTATGGCCATTCTTTCAACACAAGCCACACTCTCAGTGTTAATTCCGCTACAGCCTGGGAATACCAGGTGCTGTAGGCTTTAGGCTTTTCCTTTATTCATTGGCTTTCTCTTTGTTTCTCCTGAGGTGCCATCTTGGCATGGCCAAATTCAAAAGGGTCGAGGGTGGCAGTGGTGATCGCCTAAGGCCACATCACCTTTAATGCGCTCAATCTGGTCTGATCTTGGAAGCTAAGCAGGATTGGGCCTGGTTAGTACCTGGAGGGGGGACTGCCTGGCAATACCAGGTGCTGTAGGCTTTTGGCTTTTCCTTTATTCGTTGTCTTTCTTTTTGTTTCTCCTGAAGTGACATCTTGCCATGGCCAAGTTCAAAGGGGTCGAGGGTGGCACTGGCGATCACCTATGGCTACATCACCCTGAGCACACCCCATCTCGTCTGATCTCGGAAGCTAAGCAGGGTCAGGCCTGGTTAGTACCTGGATGGGAGACCGTCTGGGAATACCGGGTGCTGTAGACTTTTGGCTTTTGCTTTATTTGTTGGCTTTCTTTTTGTTTCTCCTGAGGTGCCATCTTGCCATGACCAAGTTCAAAGGGGTCAATGGTGGCGGTGGTTATTGCCTATGGCCACATCACCCTTAACGCGTCTGATCTCGCAAGCTAAGCAGGGTCAGGCCTGGTTAGTACCTGGATGGGAGACCGCCTTGGAATACCAAGTGCTGTAGACTTTTGGCTTTTGCTTTATTCGTTGGCTTTCTTTTTGTTTGTTTATTGTTTCTTTTTGAAACGGCGCTACCTTTTATATATAAAGTAAAACCAACAGTGTATCCAGACCGTGGGGTAACTTTTAAGATATGTGCAAAATAAAGTGCCAGTGCAAAGAATATGTGTCGGCCGTAAAAGCCCCCAAAAATTAGCCCACATCAGTTTACCTGACAACTAAGAATGTAGTATTTGGTGGCTGGAGGTACATTAGGCATTCACACAGTATACAGAAGTAAGTGTCGGCCTGTATAGGCCCCAAAAAATAGCTCACATGGGTTTAACTGACAGCAAAGAACATAGCATTTAATGGCTAGAGGTACATTAGGCATTCACACAGTATACAGAAGTAAGTGTCGGCATGTATAGGCCCCAAACATTAGCTCACATGGGTTTACCTGACAGTTAAGAATGTAGTATTTGGTGGCTGAAGGTACATTAGGCATTCACAGGATACAGATGTAAGTGTCGGCCTGTATAGTCCCCAAAAACTAGCCCACATGGGTTTAACTGACAGCTAAGATCGTAGTATTCTGTGGCTGAAGGTACATCAGGCATTCACAGGATACAGAAGTAAGTGTCAGCCTGTATAGGCCCCAAAAATTAGCTCACATGGGTTTAACTGACAGCAAAGAACGTACTATATTATATGGCTGGAGGTACATTAGGCATTCACAGTATACAGAAGTGTCGGCCTGTATAGGCCCCAAAAATTAGCTCACATGGGTTTAACTGACAGCAAAGAACGTATTATTGGATGGCTGGAGGTACATTAGGCATTCACAGGATACAGAAGTAAGGGTCGGCCTGTTTAGGCCCCAAAAATTAGCTCACATGGGTTTAACTGACAGCAGAGAACGTAGTATTTGATGGCTGGAGGTACATTAGGCATTCACACAGCATACAGAAGTAAGTGTTGGCCTCTATAGGCCCCAAATATTAGCTCACATGGGTTTACCTGACTGCTAAGAACGTAGTATTCTGTGGCTAAAGGTACATTAGGCATTCACAGGATACAGAAGTAAGTGTCGGCCATAAAAGGCACCAGAAATTAGCCCACATGGGTATACCTGACACTTACCTTCAGCCACAGAATACTTCTTCTTAGCTGTCAGTTAAACCCATGTGGGCTTATTTTTGGGGCCTATACAGGCCAACACTTACTTCTGGATGGGAGACCGCCTGGGATTACCAGGTGCTGTAGGATTTTGGTTTTTCCTTTATTCGTTGGCTTTATTTTTGTTTCTCCTGAGGTGCCATCTTGCCATTGCCATTGCCAAGTTCAAAGGGTTCAAAGGGGTCGAGGGTGGCAGTGGTGATAGCCTACGACCACATCACCCTGAATGTGTCTGATCTCAGAAGCTAAGCAGGGTCGGGCCTGGTTAGTACCTGGATGGGAGACCACCTGGGAAAACCAGGTGCTGTAGGCTTTTGGCTTTTCCTTTTTTCGTTGGCTTTCTTTTTGTTTCTCCTGAGGTGCCATCTTGCCATGACCAAGTTCAAAGGAGTCGAGGGTGGCAGTAGTGATCGCCTATGGCCACATCACCCTTAACACGCCCGATCTCTTCTGATCTCGGAAGATAAGCAGGATCGGGCCTGGTTAGTAGGGATGATCGAACTTTTGAAAAGTTTGGTTCGACCAGAAGACCCAAATTTCCCAAAAGTTCGGTTCAGATTCCAGAACCCCATTGAAATCAATGGGACCCGAACTTCGGTAATTAAAAAACACAATTTTGAAGCCCTAAAACCCAATAAATGCCCCTAAAAAGTGCCTAGGGTTCTGGGTCATGCCACAGGGACTATTAATAACACAAAAAAAGTTCTTAAAATTTGTCGTTTTTGATAGAAAGCCAATCATTGAAAAAATTATTGGGAAAAAAAAAAGATTTCTTTGGAGTTTGTGTCTGTGGGGTCTAAAAGGTGTTCCTGTGACGTTTCAGCTCTGTAGCATGTCCAGAACCAGAATTATAGCATGCCAAACCTTCAAAAATGACTTTTTTGCTCAACCTTTCCTTTCTTTTGCTCCTAATCAACTGCACAGCCAATGTGTATGATGGGGACATAATGCAGTGCACTGGGAACAAGATTATAGTTTTTTTTTAAAAAGGTGCTGTCTCTTTAAATGTGCATATAATTAACGGGTGTATTTTCACAATGTCAGGACCCAAGACTTGAACCTGGGACCTACAGTGTGTCTGCCAATGCTTCTACTTGCTGAGCCACCTGGAATGCTGGACAGCTCCTTGGACAAATCCTTGAATGACCCTGCTGTGAATCTTTATTGCCTTGAACTTTGAACCCTTTGCTCCTTCCATGAACTTCCTGTTTTAAACCATGTCTTTGCACTTCCTGGTTGGCAGAATATTGTGCCTTCAACAGCCGATATCTCGCTTGTCTCTCCTGCTGCCATCCGTATCTTTGCTACCATCCATTATCGACACTTGGCTTGTTCCTTGACTATGCTTTTGCCTAATCCCGACCTGCAACTACTTGTTACCAACCTTTGGCTATTCCTAGACTACGCTTCTGCTTGATCCTGACCTGCTGTATCTGCTACTGGACCCTGGCTTGCTCACCTCCTGGTGGGGCGATCCTGAGGACCGCGACCTGGTACTAACACACAGCAAAATCCATCTCCACCATCGAGGGAGTCAAACTAGGCCTTGCAGATTGCCGCATGTCTTCCTCCTCCTCCTCCTCAAAGCCTGCAAAAGTTCCCGAAGAATCGTCGTCCTCCTCTTCCACCCCTGGATCCTGCTCGGGCCTCTGGGAGCTAGGCATAATGGGGTCAGGATTCTCAGGATAAAGGGGGCCTTGAGAGGCAAGGAAGTCCTCCTCTTCCTCCTGCTGCTCTGCCTCCAGTGCCCTGTCCATAATGCCACGCAGAGTGTGCTCCAACAAAAACAGTACCGGTAGGGTGTCACTGATGCATGCGCTGTCCTGGCTGACCATCCTTGTGGACTTCTCAGATGCCGAGAGGACAGCACATGCATCCTTAATCAAAAGCCACTGCCGTGGTGAAAAGAAGCCCAGGCGCGCTGAGCCAGTGCTGGTGCTGTACTCGCAGAGATATTCATTGAGGGCTCTCTGCTGCATGTACAGGCGCTGCAGCATAGCCAAGGTGGAGTTCCAGCGGGTGGGCATGTCACAGATGAGGCGGTGTACCGGCAGGTGAAACTCGCGCTGCACTTCGGCCAAACGTGCAGTGGCACTGTACGACCGCCTGAAGTGATTGCACACCCTTCTTGCCATCCTTAGCACATCCTGCATTCCCGGGTATGAGTTCAAAAACCGCTGTACCACGAGATTCAGGACATGTGCCAGGCATAGCACATGGGTCAACTTTCCCTGACGAAGGGCGGTCAGGAGGTTTGACCCATTATCGGTAACCACCATCCCTGGCTGCAGCTGGCGTGGTGTCAACCACCTCTGGGCCTGTGCCTGCAGAGCCCCAAGATTCTCAGGGGCAGTATGCAGCCTGTCCCCTATACACACAAGCTGCAGCACTGCGTGACACCTTTTGGCCTGAGACATAGAATAGCCCTTTGAACGCTTACGTAGTACCTCATCATATTCAAAGGACCATTCTGCAGAGGAGGGCATGGAGGAGGATGAGTAGGAGGAGGAGCAGAAGGGGGTAGAAGTGATCGATCTACCCGGATCAGCGACACCACCAGCTGTTTGCAGACTTGGGGGCAACCTGGCTGCAGCACCGAGCTCTGGCTACAATCCCTTCTGCTGGCAAGCAGTGTCACCCAATGAGCAGTGACAGAAATGTACCGTCCCTGCCCATGTTTGCTTGACCAAGTGTCAGCCGTCAGGTGTATCTTACAGCTGACTGACGTGGCCAGGGACGACACTACATTGCCTTCCACATGTTGGTATAGGGATGGCAGATCCTTACGGGCAAAGTAATGCCGACTTGGCACCTGCCACTGTGGAACTGCACATTTTGCAAAGTCACGGAAGGGAGCAGACTCTACCAGGTTAAATGGTAACATTTGCAGAGTCAGTAGTTTTGCCAAACTACTGTTTAGATGCTGGGTATGTGGGTGGCGGGGAGTATACATTTTTTTTCGTTCCAGCATGTGTGGAATCGAAATTTGGCATCTAGATGTTACAGCTGGTGGTGTGCTGGAGGTAGATGCGACACTGCCTGCTATATCATCATCCCTGTCAATGGAGGCTGCCAACAGGTGACGAGTGACTATAGCAGGGCCAGGAACAGACTGATGTGCAGGTGGAGCACGAGGAGCAGCGCGAGGAGGACTAGGAGGCCGACTGACCGATCTTTGGCCCTTTTGTGGGTTCTTCAAATGCTCCTGCCAACAGGCCAAGTGGTGGGTTGTCAAATGCCTGTTTAGGCAGCTTGTACCCAGGCGGTTGACATTTTTGCCACGTTTTATACCCTTCTGACAAATCTTGCAGATCGCAACTGTTCGTTCTGCATGGGATGTCTCAAAAAAGGCCCATCAAGAAGAGGTGTGTATAGTGGCCCGGGAGACAACAGGTGCGGCCTTAGATGGAGCAAGCCGTCTGCTCTCCCCTCTTGCTTGCTCTGCCTCCTCCTCAACCTCAGACCCAACATCAGACTCTATAAAGGACTGAGCATCAGGCGTGGCCCGGGAGACAACAGGTGCGGCCTTAGATGGAGCGGGCTGTCTGCTCTCCCCTCTTGCTTGCTCTGCCTCCTCCTCAACCTCAGACCCAACATCAGACTGCATAAAGGACTGAGCATCAGGCTGGAGTAGATGGCCGACACTGTGGTCAAACAGCTCAGCTGACTCCTCTGCCATGTCTGAAGTTGGGTCTAAGGGAGGGCGTGAGGTGGACATGGACTCATCTCTATTTGTTCTGCCAACTGCAGAAGACTGACCACTTTTCTCTGCCTGGGTCACTGTAGTTGCAGATGATGCCGATGATGAGGGTTTGGTAATATAGTCCACCACCTCCTGTACGTACTGTGGACGTATAGCTTGGCCACTGCCAGAGAACAATGCAAATGGTGGCCTGGCTGAGGACTGACCACCACGTCCACCCCTGCCTCTAAACACCCTAGAAGCTGTGCCCCTTTCCGCAGCAGGGCCACGTATGCCTTTTCTTGGTCTACCTGGCATATTTGTCACTGAGGCATTGGCAACTCTGTGCGGTGAAAAACGCACACTGCTATGCGACCCACAGTTGTCGCTGAATACAGCACAGCAGATGCGTGCCATGCACACTTGCAAAGCCTTTTGCACAGTGGACCTAACGCTTTCAAGAACAGGAGTTAAGTTGTCACTGAGGCAATGTATTTTGCTGACTAGCAAGCACGTATACCTGCTGTAGATATATCAGCACTGTGGAACGTGCTCACTACACAGAACCCTCACACTTTCACTTTCACTTTCCCTACAGAAACTAGATTATTACATCTAACTACTGTGGTACAAAGTTCCCTAACTACACTAGATATCCCTTTCCTCACACTAAAAGAACAGCTCCATACAGCAGAAGACTGACACTGTCCCTTTAATTTTTATTTTTTTTTCTAACTCAAAAAACCAGCACAATCGCTGTATTTCTAACTACACTGACTGGCTGTAAGCTGAATGCAATTCTGCTATATGGAGCTTTAGAAGCACTCGCCTATGCAGAAAACATAGTGTAGCAAAGCAGGAGTAAGAGAAATGCTTCCACTCTCTTCAACAGACTCTGTATCACTGTGCTAGGGGTTAGGCGGGGCTATCTTATATACTGTGGGGCGTATTCACTTCTGATTGGAACCTGGTCTCCGTAGTCACTCCAATCACGTTCCCAGAAGACTCCTGCCCCCTCATTGGCTTTTGCTGATGTTTCTGGACCAATCACGGGCTTTTAAAGCCCAGTTCCTGTACCAGTGCATTTTGGGCGGTTCTGGTGGCCGAATTCCGAACTTTTACCGCAAATAGTTCGGAATTCGGCCGAATTTCGAACACCCAATGTTCGGGTCGAACCGATGGTCCCGGTTAGAACCTGGATGGGAGACCGCCTGGGAATACCAGGTGCTGTAGGTTTTTGGCTTTAACTTTATTTGCTGGCTTTCTTTTTGTTTCTCCTGAGGTGCCATCTTGCCATGGCAAAGTTCAAAGGGGTCGAGGGTGGCAGTGGTGATCGCCTACGGCCACATCACCCTGAACGTGCCCGATCCTGTCTGATCTCGGAAGCTAAGCAGGGTCGGGCCTGGTTAGTGCCTGGATGGGAGACCAGCTGGGAATACCAGGTACTGTAGGCTTTTGGCTTTTCCTTTATTCTTTGGCTTTCGAGATAACTGCATGTGGTAACCAATAGCCTGAAAAAATATTTTTGGTCAAAATGACTATTTTCGTCTTTTAGAGTCTTGTTTTAGACAAGATAACTGCATTTCGTAACCAATGGCCTGAAAAATCTTTTTGGTCAAAATGACTCTATTTTGGTTTTCAAGTGTCTAAAAAGCCTTTTTTAGTCAATATAACTGCATTTGATAACCAAAGGTCTGAAAAAAATTTAGTCAAAATGACTATTTTTGTCTTTATAGTCTTAAAACGCTTGTTTTAGACAAGATAATTGCATTTGGTCTCCAATGGCCTGAAAAATATTTTTTTGATCAAAATGACTCTGTTTTGGTCTCCAAGAGTCAAAAAAACCTTTTTTAGTCCAGAATAACTGCATTGGATCACCAAAGATCTGGAAAAAATGTTTTAGTCAAAATGACTGTATTTTCGGCTTTTAGAGTCTTAAAACGCCGGTTTTAGACCAGATAACTGCATTTGGTAAACCAATGGCCTGAAAAGAAAAATGTTGGTCAAAATTACATTATTTTGGTCTCCAAGTGTCTAAAAAGCCTTTTTTAGTCAAAATAACTACATTTGGTCACCAAAGGTGTGACTTTTTTTTTGTCAAAATTTTCGTCTTTTCGTCTTTTAGAGTCTTAAACAGCCACTTTTTAGACAAGATAACTGCATGTGGTAACCAATAGCCTGAAAAAAAATTTTTTTGGTCAAAATGACTCTATTTTGGTTTTCAAGTGTCTAAAAAGCCTACAAGCCTTTTAAGACTCTAAAAGACAAAAATACAGTCATTTTGACTAAATTTTTTTTCAGGGGGGCGTGGCCGAGCTGCGGGTGTGAGCGGACGTGCATGCTGTGAGCTCCGCTGTTGATCCTGGTAGTTATCCTGTGTAACATATCTGGAGGCTGCTCAAAAGCTTTTTGCTAAGCCTGCTGCCCGGGACCCCCAAACTCTATCTAAAGACCATCGATCCGGCTCACCGGGGTCGCATTCAGACACGGATGACTCTGTTCCCTTAGGGGATCTCTCCCGCCAGATTGCTGATTGGGAGGCAGCAGATGCAGACCAGGCCCCGAGGCAATCATCTCCTACCCCGGACACAGAACCCACGTTGCGGGACATTATGGCTGCGGTTACCACCTGTACCACCTTAATTACGGCCCTGACAGCGGAGTTAAAGGGGGTCAAGGCTGAGATATCGTTCATGAGACATGATATGCAGAAATTGAGGGAGAGGACAGCGGCAGTGGAAGGCAGGGTCAGCTCCCTGGAGGATGACATGGCGCCTTTGCAAAGGGAAGTGAAACATACTGCCCTGCTCTCAGCCCAGCAAGCTGCACGTCTGGATGACTTGGAGAATAGGATGAGACGGAGTAATATCAGAGCAATTGGGATCCCTGAGCGTAAGAGGAAGGTAAAGATCCTGTGGCTTTCATTGAACAATGGCTGCTCTCTACTTTTGGGTAAGAATCCTTTACTTCCATGTTTTCGGTGGAACGTGATCATAGGGTGCCCATGCGACCTCTTCCTCCTGGAGCCCCCCCGCGCCCTTTCATCTTCAAATTCCTCAATTACTAAAGCCAGGGGAATGCAGGGGAGGCTCAAGATTGACAACTCAAGGATCTCCCTGTTCCCCAATTACTCTGCGGTGGTGCAGAAACAGCGTGCGAAATTCGTAGAGGTCAAGAGGAGATTGCGGGACTTGAATGTTCAATACGCTATGCTGTACCCTTCCAGGCTCTGGGTGGTGGCCCGGGATGAGGTGTTGTTCTTTGACAAGCCTTCTGCTGCTGTTCAATGGCTGGATGCTAATGGTGGGGCCCTGCAGGCGGCCACTACCCCCAGGCGAGAAGACCTTTGAGGATCGTTTCTACTTTTTGGAACTTTTGTACTCTTTTCGGCCGGTCATGGATCCTTTCGGTTCTCCTGCCTATACCTGCTGGCACTTGATGTTACACACACTTTTCCTGTTATGATGGGAGCTCTTCTGCTGCACTAATGGTTGCTACCTCTCACATGGTTGCTAATTTTGAGGAGACTACACTGGCATCGGTGGTCCCTCTCCGGTTTCCCCCCCTTGGTCGTGACTGGACATGCCCTATTGACTCGTCCCTTCCCCCACACGTGGTAGACGTGTATTGCCTTTTTGTTCCCCCCTTTTTGCCTTTTTTCTGATCCTGGACTTTGGTTTGATTTTTGCTTTTCCTGCATGTACTTTTTCGCTCTACTGCTATTATTTTACCCTATGCTGTGGATGTTCCTATTGACTGTTCTCTATGCTGGGGCTGCACCAGTACTGTGTGGGCTGGGCGACTACTCCTGTTGCTCTCTCTATATAGCTGGGCTGTGTTGATGGGGTGTAGTGGGTTCACCCTTTCTGGGTGCCCTCTTTCGCCTCCCTGGCCAAATTGCCTGACACTCCGTGTATGGCTACATTTTGACTATGGCTGATAATATTTGTGTGATGTCCTGGAATGTGCGGGGCCTCGGCAACTCGGTAAAGAGGACGGCGGTGCTCCGCACCATCAAACGCCTGCAGGCAGATGTGGTTTGCCTGCAGGAGACCCATATGTCTCCTTCCACTTCCCCGTGTCTAGCTCCTAGCGTATTTATTCACCAGTTCCACTCTGTTTACTCCACTTATTCGAGAGGGGTGTGTATTTTGATTAAGAAGGGGGTACGGTTTCTATGCTCAAAGTCTGTGATTGACCCTGAGGGCCGGTTTGTTTTATCCTGCCAACTAGCAAGCCTTAGGTGTGTACTTGTGCCCCCCCCCCGTATTCTGCAGGGGTACTTAAACTTATCGTGCCACATATTGCTCAACTTCCTGATGTGCCCCTGCTGATGTTGGGGGACTTTACTGCTGTACTTGACTCTGCCTGGGATAGGTTTTCCTCTCACTCCGGTGGACCTATGCTGGCCGGGGGGGCTACGCCCCTTGCTCGGTTGGTGGGTGAACTCGGACTGACAGATGTCTGGAGGATGGGCCACCCTGAGGTACGAAAGTTTTCGTGCTTCTCGGCGTCACACTCGGGATTGTCTAGGATAGATCTGGGGCTGGGTAATGGTTCGCTACTGCCTCTGGTGGTTGTGGCGGATTATGCATCCCGGTTGGTGTCTGATCATTCCCCCTTTTGGGTCCGTCTGTCCCTCCTGGATAATAGGGGGAAATCCCTTTGGAAACTCAATGCATTCTGGCTGACGCTCTTTCCTAGTCCTGATCCCCTGCCACCCAAACTTCCTTTTTTGCTGACAATTTGGAATCCGCAGAGGTGGGGGTGGTGTGGGATGTGGCTAAGGCATTCATGGGAGGTCAGTTTATACGTACGGTTAATGCCATTAAAACGGACACCAGGCAATGGGAGAATACTGTGTTGGACACAGTGACTAGAGCGGAGGAAACTTATGTTAGGGTCCCGTCAGATGATACTCAGAGGTCGTGGCTGGCTGCCCAATCTATGGCCAAGTCGGTCACGATTCAAAAGGCTGAAAACAAGCGCTTCTTCTTGCAGCAGAGGTATTTTGAGAAGGGAGAAAACACGGGTCATATGTTGGCCATGCTGGTTCGCTCGCAGCAGCCTGTGGCATTTATACCCCAGATTAAGGATCCTCAGGGGGTGCTCTGGCACGCCACGGCTGACATACGGAGAGTACTTGGGAAGTTTTATGCTGATCTTTACTCCTCTAAGATCTCGGCTGACTCACGAGAAATTGCCGATTTTTTTGGCTTCCTGCGATTTGCCTTCTCTGTCTGCCTGGGACGTGGCTGTGCTTGGGGCCCCCCTTACGGAGAACGAACTTTATGCGGCCTTGAAATCTACTAAGCCTGGTAAATCTCCGGGGGCTGATGGTATCCCGTCGGAGGTTTAAAGCCGATACGCTGAACAGTTGGTGCCCGTGCTGCTGCGGGTATATAACGAAGCCTTCCGTATTGGCCGCTGTTAGGAATGCTTCCTGAGCACACTGATGTGCTGTCATGAATCTGCAATCTAAAGGGTTAACCTAGAGCAGACTAATTGCAGTAATTGGCAAACAGGCTGCCTTATTTAAACAGCTCAGAAGCACTGTGTCTTTGCTGACTTGTCTGCAGCTCTTCCTGTGTTCCTGAAGCCTGCTTCCTGTTACCTGTTTGATATCCGTTTTGACCTTTGGCTTGTTCCTGACCTTGTTGACCTGCTGCCCGTCCTGACCCCCGGCTTGTTTGACCATTCTCTCGGATCTCCCTTGTCTGCTTATCTGCCTTCGGATCATGACCGGCTTCTCCCTTGGTGGGGCGACCCTGAGGACTGCGACCTGGTATCCACACGCAGCAAAATCCATCCTCCCCACTAGAGGCTCTGGCGAAAACCGGTGGATACTTAGATTCCGCACCTCAGGTTAGCCTGTGTCACTTACCTTGGGGGTTCCCGTCTAAGCTCCGCCCTCTGGCACACGTGGGGCCTTCCTCTGCCATCAGGCTACCACTTGTATCCCTAACAGTACAAGTCAGCCATGACGGAGCCTGCAAGAGAAGCCTCACCGTTGGAAGAGATCTGCCAACACCTCGCAGCCCTGTCTCAAACCGTAAAGTCGCTTCAAGACGGCTACACACAGCTAGAGGAACGGCTGCGCTCTACGACACTTCAGGGGGATCCTCCTGTATTATCTGCTTCCTCTCCTGCTGCAGCATTCTCTGCACCTGCTTCTGGCCCTACCGTAGTGATGCTGCCACCAGAACCTCGAGTTCCTGCTCCCGAAAAATATTCCGGGGATCGCGGAAAATTCCACGCCTTTCGCAACGCCTGCCAGCTGTATTTCTCCCTGCAACCTCGAACCTTTTCTTTGGAGACCACCAAGGTGGGGTTTGTTATCTCCCTGCTCCTAGGCGAATCCCAGTCCTGGGTTCATCGGCTCCTTGAAGAGGGCAGCCCCCATTAAACTCCTTACGGTCATTTTTTGAGGCCATGGCACAGCTCTATGATGACCCGCTGCGATCCTCCACCGCAGAAGCTGCGCTTCATGTTCTTCAGCAGGGTCGCAGGCCCGTAGAACACTACGTCACTGACTTCCGCCGCCTCAGTTCCGATACGTCCTGAAACGAAGCAGCACTCCGGTATCAGTTCCATCTCGGCTTGTCAGAAGGACTGAAGGCGTGTCCCCAACGCCTTGGAAGATTTGATTTCCCAGGCCATTCAAATCGTCCGGTGGCTAAGGGAGCGCAGAGCAGAACGATCTCTGCAGCAGTTCAGACCAGCCTGGACGCTACCACGAGTTGCTCATCCTGCATACTTTTCTTCTGCTGGGTCAGCTCTTACCAACCCCTCTCCCGCTGGAGTCGTCTCAGATACGACTGAACCTTGGAATCATACGGCCTGGTTTAGTGGAGTGCAAAGAAAGGTTGTAAACGGCGCTACCTGGTGCAAATAAATATTTAGATAAAAATAAAGTGCAATCTCTTATAATCCATATTAAAATGAGGGGGTGTATCCCATAAAACCAAAAAAATTATTAAAGATATCTACACTGTGTGTCAAGTGATTATAAATAAATTATCTGGTATGTGATGGATAAAACCCAGAAAGTGCTAAAGTGCAACAAATAAATAGCATAGACAGTGTTTTTTATTTATTGTGATATACAAATAATAAAATCATCAACTGTGAGAAAAACAAATATTGGTGAGTATTTCTGGCAATGTTACTGTCAAGGGTGCAGCATGCCAGTAGAAACCATTTAAGTGAAAAAAGGTGAAGTCAGGGATTTAACCCTGGTGAAAAATAAACCAACAAAAAGAAAACCAGCTGCAATCACCTGTGTGACCACTAGGTGTCGCGCTGTATATACAACCTGCCCTAAGCAAATGTTCAGGCAAGATGGATCCTCACAGGTCCCCTCTCCACAATCAGCCAAGCACCAAATGGCGAATATCCATATGGGGAGAAGAAGAAAGGGGGAGCCTCGTGAAGTATACAATCAAAAACTGCAGTGAAAAGAACGTAGCATCCACTCACTGTATGGAGCCGTGGTAGCTGCCTCGCATCAGTTGCAATCGCCGGGAAGCTTCCGCGTTCCACGGCGGTAGAGTCTCAAACCGGAAGTGACGCTGTGACGCAATGGACCCGCCCTACCCGTTTCGTCATCGACGTCTGCTGGAGCGGCGTCACCACGGCGCACTCCCGGTCTTCTTATAGCCAGCCCTTGTCATGGCAACAGATAGACTGCCGTCAGCCATCTTGGTGCTCCGTGTTCGTTGCCGAATGGAGGCCATCTTACTCCTCCCTGTATTGCTACAGGTGAGCAAAGAGGGCGGCTTAATTTACATCATTTGTGAAGCAGCTATTCACGGGGCTACTACGGAGACCACAGCATAAAAATAAATTAAAAATTGCAAAAGAAAGAGTATATCATTTTTTTCAAAATATTTTAAACTGGGGTATAACCTTTAATGATATAAAATATAATAATTAATCGTACTGAAAAAATTTAAAAAACTTAAAAACAATGTGGAGAATCTTTGCAAGCCCTGAATGCATAAAAATACTGGGAACATTCCTAGGGCTATGCTCTATATAAGTCATCCTATCCACCTCATGGGGGGATTTGGATGTCAAGGTATATTCTTAGGAAAAAACGGCTAAATATGTAAGGGAAAAAACCGGAAGAACTATAATCCAACATCATCTAAAAAACACAAACCAAAACCAAAAAAATTATAATCCGATGTTGGATGAGAAGGCTAGGACATGAATTTTTTTGAACACATAAAAATTGCCGTTTTCAGTAGGAATGGGTATAATGGGAAGTTTATTCAAATGCAAAAGAGGATATGTGTGTGTGGGAAAGGTATATATTGATAGTATATATAAAATTGTGATAAAAAATGGTAAAATTATTGATAAAAAGGAGGATACAAAAAGGAGGATAAAAACGGAGGATAAAAAAAGGATAAAATTATAATAATTAAAATAATAGAAAAAGAGGAATTGGAACTAATGGATACGAGAAATCCTCAAAGTGTTCTACATAAATACCAGAAGGGAGGATGGGTAGTAACAATGATAATAGATGTAGAAGAGGCTATACATCTAATGGAATTTTTTGGTACAAAAATCTATCCAAGGTATGTACTGGAGGAACAAGACAAGAACGGCTACATTCCAACTAGGAGCTGTCACCACCCGAAATGGTTGGGTAACATCCCCAAGGGACAACTCTTAAGGATAAGGAGGAACTGTAGCAACATACAGGACTATGAAATCCAAGCGGACATTTTAATACAGAGGTTTGTTGAAAAAGGTTACAAAAGGAAAGATTTAATACATTTGAAACAACTAGTAAGGAATACCAGAAGAGAGGACTTAATTAAAGAAAACAATCGTAAGGTAAATGAGAATAAGCACGAATTCGCTTTTATAACGGGTTTTAATAGACAACATAAGCAACTTGAAAATATTATTAAAAAACATTGGCCCATTTTGACAGCAGATAGAACCTTGAAGAGAATTCTTCCAAGTAAACCATCCTTCGTATATAGGCGGGCACCCACACTTAAAGATAGGGTGGTACATAATGTGATAAACCCACCCAAAACCATTTCTCTCCCTACAAGCATCAATGGTTTTTTCAGGTGCCAAAAATGCTTACCTTGTAGGACCAACAGGAGGCAACCTAGAAAAATCAAAACTTTTAAATCTTTCACTACAGGGGTAGAGTATAAAATAAAAGACACCATCACTTGCACCAGTACACATGTTACATACGTCATTGAATGCCCTTGTCTTCTGCAGTATATAGGGAGAACCACCCGCCCCCTATACGTGAGAATCAGGGAACACGTCAAAAATATAAAGAAGGGCTTTGACAAACATAACATGTCGAGACATTTCAAGGAAAGACACTCCCAGGACCCCTCTGGCCTAATTTTTTATGGCATTGATAAAATAAAAGGGGACTGGAGAGGAGGTAATAAGAGAAGAATGATTTCGAAAAATGAAACTAAGTGGATTTTCCTGATGCGATCTTTGAGACCTGATGGACTAAATGCTGACATAGACCTGAACTGTTTTATTACTGATGTCTGAACACCCCTTTTTTTTACATAAAAAGATTCTTTGTATTCAAAATCTCCGTTTTTATCTGACATTCAAAAAAAAAAAAAAACCCCTCCCCTTACCTTGGAAAAGGTCCCCTTTTTTCACTAGGACTTCTTTATGGAACCTTTTGAAAGGTTTGAGGTTTTTACAGGAGATTTTTTAAGATATGATTTTAAAAATATATTTTTTGGAGTTCTTTTGGAGTTTTTATAAGATGTGTTCAGAGTTTTAAATGGATTTCCACATGTTCACTTCAATATAATTTATATTTTACCATGAACATTCAGTAATTTTTACCACTCTCCATTTACCGTCTCTCATGCCTTGGCTCTTTCTCTCCTTTTATGCATTTGTGTTTTTTTCACGTGCTTTTTACGCTTTTTTATGCAGTTTTTTATGTAGTTGTTTTGTTCCTCCAGTACATACCTTGGATAGATTTTTGTACCAAAAAATTCCATTAGATGTATAGCCTCTTCTACATCTATTATCATTGTTACTACCCATCCTCCCTTCTGGTATTTATGTAGAACACTTTGAGGATTTCTCGTATCCATTAGTTCCAATTCCTCTTTTTCTATTATTTTAATTATTATAATTTTATCCTTTTTTTATCCTCCGTTTTTATCCTCCTTTTTGTATCCTCCTTTTTATCAATAATTTTACCATTTTTTATCACAATTTTATATATACTATCAATATATACCTTTCCCACACACACATATCCTCTTTTGCATTTGAATAAACTTCCCATTATACCCATTCCTACTGAAAACGGCAATTTTTATGTGTTCAAAAAAATTCATGTCCTAGCCTTCTCATCCAACATCGGATTATAATTTTTTTGGTTTTGGTTTGTGTTTTTTAGATGATGTTGGATTATAGTTCTTCCGGTTTTTTCCCTTACATATTTAGCCGTTTTTTCCTAAGAATATACCTTGACATCCAAATCCCCCCATGAGGTGGATAGGATGACTTATATAGAGCATAGCCCTAGGAATGTTCCCAGTATTTTTATGCATTCAGGGCTTGCAAAGATTCTCCACATTGTTTTTAAGTTTTTTAAATTTTTTCAGTACGATTAATTATTATATTTTATATCATTAAAGGTTATACCCCAGTTTAAAATATTTTGAAAAAAATGATATACTCTTTCTTTTGCAATTTTTAATTTATTTTTATGCTGTGGTCTCCGTAGTAGCCCCGTGAATAGCTGCTTCACAAATGATGTAAATTAAGCCGCCCTCTTTGCTCACCTGTAGCAATACAGGGAGGAGTAAGATGGCCTCCATTCGGCAACGAACACGGAGCACCAAGATGGCTGACGGCAGTCTATCTGTTGCCATGACAAGGGCTGGCTATAAGAAGACCGGGAGTGCGCCGTGGTGACGCCGCTCCAGCAGACGTCGATGACGAAACGGGTAGGGCGGGTCCATTGCGTCACAGCGTCACTTCCGGTTTGAGACTCTACCGCCGTGGAACGCGGAAGCTTCCCGGCGATTGCAACTGATGCGAGGCAGCTACCACGGCTCCATACAGTGAGTGGATGCTACGTTCTTTTCACTGCAGTTTTTGATTGTATACTTCACGAGGCTCCCCCTTTCTTCTTCTCCCCATATGGATATTCGCCATTTGGTGCTTGGCTGATTGTGGAGAGGGGACCTGTGAGGATCCATCTTGCCTGAACATTTGCTTAGGGCAGGTTGTATATACAGCGCGACACCTAGTGGTCACACAGGTGATTGCAGCTGGTTTTCTTTTTGTTGGTTTATTTTTCACCAGGGTTAAATCCCTGACTTCACCTTTTTTCACTTAAATGGTTTCTACTGGCATGCTGCACCCTTGACAGTAACATTGCCAGAAATACTCACCAATATTTGTTTTTCTCACAGTTGATGATTTTATTATTTGTATATCACAATAAATAAAAAACACTGTCTATGCTATTTATTTGTTGCACTTTAGCACTTTCTGGGTTTTATCCATCACATACCAGATAATTTATTTATAATCACTTGACACACAGTGTAGATATCTTTAATAATTTTTTTGGTTTTATGGGATACACCCCCTCATTTTAATATGGATTATAAGAGATTGCACTTTATTTTTATCTAAATATTTATTTGCACCAGGTAGCGCCGTTTACAACCTTTCTTTGCACTCCACTAATTTCTTGACCCCTTTTGGGGTTCGGTTGTTGGCCGCTTACACCTGTTACTCCTTCACGCTTCACCGCACACTCCATAGCGCTGGTCAATTCTTGCTTTTATATACGGCCTGGTTTGTCCCCGGATGAGAGACGCCGTCACCAGTTGGGTAACCTGTGCCTGTATTGCGGTGAAGCTGGCCACTATGTGTGCTCCTGCCCGGCAAAATACCATAAGTTCATGCCGGCCTCATCATCTGTTGCCAGTTCCTCCCACCTAGCCTTTCCTGTGTCATTACAGCTTCCGGAAGGACTCGTCCCAGTTACCGCAATCATTGACTTGGGAGCCTGCCGTTGTTTCATTGATCGCTCGTTCGCCCTGCAACATGGCGTACCTCTCCGGCTCAAGACTCAGGACCTCACCATCTTCCTGGCTGATGGCTCCCACATCAAATCCGGGCCCGTGACCCAAGAAACTTTTCCCCTTCCTATGGTCTCCTCCTTCGGCCATAAGGAACTGATTAGCCTGGATGTTATCACATCCTCCTTATTTCCCATTATCCTGGGATTACCGTGGTTGCAAGCACATAACCCGCAAGTCAATTGGATCACAGGCACCATCCAGTTCCCATCTCTTTACTGCAAGAATTCCTGTCTACCCGCTCCTCCTGAATTCCCCAAGACTCTGTTCTGTCTTGAATCCGAACCTGATGTATGTTCTGTGGTGCCCAAAGCATACCATGATTTCCTGGACGTATTCAGCAAACGGGGAGCAGAGACCTTGCCCCCCCACCGTCCATATGACTGCCCCATCGACTTGCTCCCAGGAGCCGAAATCCCGTTCGGCCGGATTTACCCACTTTCTGAACGTGAGCTGGACGTCATAAAGGACTATGTAGATGAAAGTCTGAAGAAGGGGTTCATCCATCCCTCTACCTCTACAGCAAGGGCAGGTATCTTCTTCGTAGAGTAGAAGGATCACACCCTCCGACCCTGCATCGATTATAGGGATTTAAATAAAGTTACTATTAAAAACCGTTATCCCCTTCCTCTAGTCCCCGAACTCTTTCAGAGACTCAGATCTGCCATCCTGTTTACTAAGCTGGATCTTTGTGGGGCGTACAACTTGGTGCGCATCCAAGAGGGCGACGAATGGAAGACTGCTTCCCGCACTAGATTCGGACATTTCGAATACCTGGTAATGCCATTTGGCCTTTGTAATGCTCCTGCCACGTTCCAACACTTTGTGAACGACATCTTCAGGGATTGGGTGGATATCTTCGTCATCGTATACTTGGATGACATCCTAATCTTCTCAACATCCCTAGAGCAGCATCGCGAGCACGTTCGAAATGTCCTCGGTTGCCTTCGCCAGCATGGTCTCTACGCCAAGGCCGAGAAGTGCGTTTTTGAGCAGAACAGTATCCCGTTTCTGGGGTTAATAATTTCCACAGAAGGAATAGAGATGGATCCTCAGAAGGTCTCTGCCATTCTGGACTGGCCACCTCCATCAGACAAAAAGGGAGTACAGCGCTTCGTTGGCTCCGCCAATTTTTATAGGAGGTTCATTAAGGGGTTCTCTAACATCATAGCCCCTTACTAAGAAGAACGTCCACTTCCAGTGGACCCCAGAAGCTCAGTCCGCCTTCTCGGTTCTTAAAAAACATTTTACCTCTGCCCCTATCCTAAGTCACCCCGATCCTGCCTTACCCTATCTCCTGGAGGTAGACGCATCGGACGTTGCGGTCGGGGCAGTCATCTCCCAAAGACAGGGAACTAGAGACTTAACTCACCCAATAGCCTTCTTTTCCCGGAAACTCTCTCCCGCGGAGAAAAACTATGATGTCGGGGACCGGGAACTCCTGGCAATCAAAGCCGCTCTCGAAGAGTGGAGATATCTACTAGAAGGAGCATCACATCCGATTCTTATATTTACCGATCATAAGAACCTTGAGTACTTAAGATCTGCAAAGTGACTTAGACCCCGCCAGGCCCGATGGGCACTCTTCTTCTCCAGATTCTCGTTCCATATCACCTATCGGCCCGGGTCGAAAAATGTCAAACCGGATGCCCTGTCCCGGATGTTTGATAATACTAAAGAAGAGTTGGTACCTGACACTATCCTGTCAGAGAAAAACCCCTGTCACGCAAGGATGGTTTGTTGTGGGCTAAGGACAAAATATTTGTCCCGGAGGGAGTCAGAGTTTCGGTTCTAGCTGCCTGCCATGACCACCCTCTGGCTGGCCATTTTGGTGTTCATAGGACCCTTGACCTCATGCAACGCACCTTCTGGTGGCCTGAGATGGGAAAAGACTGCAGAAGTTATGTGTCTTCCTGTGTTTCTTGCTCCAGGAGTAAAACCACCAGAAGTAAGGCGTGGGGTCTCCTCAGACCACTCCCAATCCCTGACCGGCCCTGGCAAACTATCGCCATGGACTTTATCGTGGAACTTCCACCTTCGGCCGGGTGCTCCGCCATTTTTGTGGTTGTAGACCGGCTTACTAAGATGGCCCACTTTCTACCCCTCAAAGGTACCCCCTCTGCAAAAGAAACTGCAGAAGTCTTCATTAGGGAGATTGTGTGACTCCACTGGGTACCCACGAACATTATCTCGGACAGAGGGGTACAGTTCATGTCCCGCTTTTGGAGGGCCTTGTGTAAGCTACTAAAAATTGAATTATCTATGTCCTCAGCTTACCACCCGCAGACAAACGGGCAAACAAAGAGGACAAACCAGACCCTGGAACAATATCTCCGGTGCTTTACCACCTTCGTCCAGGACGACCGGGTAGCATTACTACCATTTGCGGAATTTGCCTTTAATAATTCATGACATTCCATTACCGGGCAATCTCCCTTCTTTGCCAATTATGGTTTTCATCCTTCCTTTCTGCCCGACGTCCCATCTGATTCCGGAGTGCCCGCAGTTCAGGTCACCATTGACTTCTTCACGAGTAACAACAAACTTCTGCAGGACACCTTGGCCAAGGCTCAGATAGCGTCCAAAAGAATCTTTGATGGGAAAAAGAGGGGAGAACTGATTCTCCAACCAGGTGACCAGGTCTTTTTATCTACAGCTAACCTGCGCTTGGCCTGCCCATCCAAGAAGTTGGCTTCCAGGTTTATCGGCCCATTCCCCGTTAAAATAAGACTCAATGCCGTGTCCTATGAGTTATCCTTACCTGATACCCTACGGATCCATCCTGTGTTCCATGTCACTCTTTTTTAAAACCCGTGGTTCCCGACGCCTTCCCTGGCAGAAGCCCTGGACCTCCGGAACCAGTGATGGTGGATGGCGACATGGAGTACGAAGTTGAGGCTGTACTTGATTGCCAGAAAAGAGGTAACCAGCTTCAGTTCCTTATTAAATGGAAGGGTTATGGGCCGGAAGAGAATTCCTGGGAACCTGAGAGTAACATTCATGCCGCAGACCTGATCCAGGCGTTTTTTCTTGCCCATCCTCAGAAAAGCAGTTTGTTGGGCACCCGGAGGTTGCCCTTAAGGGGGGTGGGGCAATGTTAGGAATGCTTCCTGAGCACACTGATGTGTTGTCATGAATCTGCAATCTAAAGGGTTAACCTAGAGCAGACTAATTGCAGTAATTGGCAAAGAGGCTGCCTTATTTAAATAGCTCAGAAGCACTGTGTCTTTGCTGACTTGTCTACAGCTCTTCCTGTGTTCCTGAAGCCTGCTTCCTGTTACCTGTTTGATATCCGTTTTGACCTTTGGCTTGTTCCTGACCTTGTTGACCTGCTGCCCGTCCTGACCCCCGGCTTGTTTGACCATTCTCTCGGATCTCCCTTGTCTGCTTATCTGCCTTCGGATCTTGACCGGCTTCTTCCTTGGTGGGGTGACCCTGAGGACTGCGACCTGGTATCCACACGCAGCAAAATCCATCCTCACCACTAGAGCCTCTGGTGAAAACTGGTGGATACTTAGATTCCGCACCTCAGGTTAGCCTGTGTCACTTACCTTGGGGGTTCCCGTCTAAGCACCGCCCTCTGGCACACGTGGGGCCTTCCTCTGCCATCAGGCTACCACTTGTATCCCTAACAGCCGCCTTCCTGCCTCTATGTCCGAAGCTATAGTTGTTTTCCTGCTGAAGCCCGGCAAGGATCCGCTTTTGTCGGATTCCTAAAGGCCCATTACTCTACTCACAACGGATGTTAAAATTCTAGCTAAGATACTGGCCACTAGGCTGTCCTCTGTTGTCCAGGGGGTTGTCCATAGGGATCAATCGGGGTTTATCCTGACCAGATCGACGGCACTTAATCTCCGCCGACTATTTCTGAACCTTCAGATCCCAGTAGACAACCCTGGGAACCGGGCAGTCTTTTCGCTAGATGCCGCTAAGGCATTCGATAGTGTTGAATGGGTGTACCTATGGGAAGTTCTCAAGCGCTTTGGTGTGGGAGAGAACTTTCTGAACTGGGTGAGGGTACTGTACGCTGCCCCCACGGGCAGACTGAGGGTGAACGGGGAGCTTTCTGGACCCTTCTGTTTGCACAGGGGCTGCCCGCTATCTCCATTGCTGTTTGCCATGGCACTAGAGACCTTAGCGGCGCGGATTCGGTCCTCCCCTGACATAGTGGGGTTCAGAAGGGGCTCCCATGCAGACGTTATCTCACTCTATGCGGATGACACACTGCTCTACCTAGGTGATACAGGGGAATCCTTGCGGGCGGTAATGTCCCTTATTGACTATTTTGGGTCCCTGTCGGGATTTTCCATAAATTGGGATAAATCAGTTTTAATGCCCCTTGATCCCATAACTCAGCCTCTTCTGGACTGTGCATCCACAGTGCGAGTGGTTGACTCCTTCAAATATTTGGGGATCCAGGTGTCTCCTGATCCTACCCAGTATATCACACTGAACCTCGTACCTCTGCTGCAAAGTTCCCTTGTTGGTGGCTGGGCGAGTCAATCTAATTAAGATGGTGTGGGCTCCTCAACTTCTTTATGTCTTGCACAATTCCCCAATCTGGATACCCAGGAAATGGTTCTATAGGATTGACTCCCAGTTCCGAGAACTGATCTGGTGCAAAAAAGTGGCTAGGATTAAATTGGCTACCCTTCAGATGGGCAAGTCCCCAACCCCAGAGTATATTTTCTAGCCTTCCAGGTTCAGCATATGGGGGGCTGGGGTCTTTTGGATCCATTCGATCCTATTGGGTCCTTATTGGTCCCTACTGACTCGCCTCACCCTGTCCTTGTACACCTTGAAGCGGGGTTCTCCAATATGGGGACTCGGTTACCCACACTCGCCTTGATTAGCATGGTGTGGCGCTGTGTCAAAGGGATGTTGCAGATCACGGGTTACCTTCCTCAGACTCCGATTTGGCATAATCGCAACTTTTCGGAACTGTTTCATCTAGAGGGCGCGGAGATGTGGGAGGCCCATGGTGTATATTTTATAGCACAATTGTTCAGAGCTGGGGTACTGAAATATATTCAAGACTTACAGAGGGAGTTTGATGTTCCTAAGCACTGTTTCTTTCGCTACCTACAATTGAGACACGCGATGATGGCCCAGGCAGGCTTGGCTTCTTTGACACCCGACACTTACTGCCTGTTGGGTGAGGTGTTTCGGGTCTCGGACAAGAATATGATCTCACAGGTTTATGTCCTTCTGTTGGGATCCGTGCAGGACCCCTCTTCCCTCCCTGCTCGTGCGGGGTGGGAGGGGGGATCTTGGACCCATAGATGGGGAGACGTGGGATCTTTGCCTCTCATCGATCCCTTTGGTGTCGGTGTCGGCCTCCCATAAGATATCTCACTTATTTCTGTTTCACAGAGCATACAGAACACCGATGCAGCTGTACCGTTGGGGACGCAGATCTACTCCCTTGTGCCCCAAATGTGAGAGAGACCAGGGTACACTTATACACATGATGTTTAGATGTCCCAAGCTGTTTCGCTACTGGGGGAAGGTAATTGACACGATCTCTAAAGTGTATAATTTTCAGCTACTAAGGGATCCTGTGGTCTGTCTGCTTGGTGCTCTGGAGGTGGACACTCTGACCCCAAATGCTCACGTTGCCGTGTTGCGATTGTTGTATATTGCTCGCAAATTAATTGCTCGATTTTGGATCGCCTCCAGGGTGCCGAGCATGGGCCAGTGGATAACACAGGTCAATGCCTCTTTAATCAGGGAAAAGCTGACATACCAGCATCGAAATGCTCACAAGAAATTTGCCTCGTTATGGCAACCTTGGTTGGATGACCCGGCCTTGGCTCCCCCCAGTTGGTTATGGATCGGCTGCTCATTGGATAGGGTAGAATTTCTTGAGAAGAGTGCAGAGTCCTCCCATCCTTTCCCTTCCTTTCCCCCTCCCCCCTCCCTTTAAGTTTTCTGCCACTGTTTTCCTTTTTTTCCTTCCCTTCTCCTTTGCACTTAGTACTTCAGGTGGGTTTTAGCTACTTTACGGAGGTGTGTGCTATATTGCTAGATGTTCATGGTCCTATTACTATTGGGAGGGAATAACTGTATGTTTTTATTTATCCTTCACGTATGCACATGGGAACATGCTAAGGTTTGTTTACTTGGCTGTAATTTTCACCTGAATGCGATGGTTTATGGATGACCTTTTCCTGTACTGTTGCTGTTATATCCTTTATATATTTGTATTTTTCCGAACACTGGTTCTGTAACTGATTATGTCTACCGTTCATGTTATTTATTCAGTGTACTGTTTATACTCAATAAATATTAAAACATTTTTTAAACCTTTGGTGATCAAATGCAAAAAAATAAATGCTTTTTAGACACTTGGAGACCAAAATAGAGTCATTTTGACCCAAACAAATGTTTCAGGCGGTTGGTTACCAAATGCAATTATCTTGTCCAAAAGCGGCTTTTTAAGACTCTAATAGACGAAAATACAGTCATTTTGACTAAATGTTTATTTCAGACCTTTGGTGACCAAATGCAGTTATTTTGACTAAAAGGGGCTTTTTAGACACTTGGAGACCAAAATAGAGTTATTTTGACCAAAAAATGTTTTCAGATCACATAACCAGTGAAAAGATAATTACATTTCGTAACCAGTGATCTGAAAACATTTTTTGGTCAAAATGACTCTATTTTGGTCTCCAAGTGTCTAAAAAGCCCCTTTTAGTCAAAATAACTGCATTTGGTCACCAAAGGTCTGAAATAAAAATTTAGTCAAAATGACTGTATTTTCGTCTATTAGAGTCTTAAAAAGCCGGTTTTAGACAAGATAATTACATTTCGTAACCAGTGATCTGAAAACATTTTTGGTCAAAATGACTCTATTTTGGTCTCCCGAGTGTTTAAAAAGCCTATTTTAGTCAAAATAAATGCATTTGATCACCAAAGGTCTGAAATACTTTTTTAGCTAAAATTACTGTATTTTCGTCTTTTAGATTCTTAAAACGCCGATTTAGGCAAGATAATTGCATTTCTTAAAAAAAGGCCTGACAACATGTTTTTGGTCAAAATAACTCTATTTTGGTCTCCAAGTGTCTTACAAGCCTTTTTTAGTCAAAATAAATGCATTTGGTCATCAAAGGTCTGAAAAACTTTTATCCAAAAATGACTGTATTTTTGTCTTTTAGATTCTCAAAACGCCGCTTTTAGACAAGATAACTGCATTTGGTAACAAATAGCCTGAAAACATTTTTTTGGTCAAAATGACTCTATCTTTGGTCTCCAAGTGTCTAAAGAGCCTCTTTTAACAAAATAACTGCATTTGTTCACCAAAGGTCTGAAATGCTTTTTTTAGCTAAAATTACTATATTTTTGTCTTTTAGAGTCTTAAAACGCCGCTTTTAGACAAGATAATTGCATTTCGTAACAAAAGGCCTGACAACATGTTTTTGGTCAAAATGACTCTATTTTGCTCTCCAAGTGTCTTAAAAGCCTTTTTTGTCAAAATAACTGCATTTGGTCACCAAAGGTCTGAAAGACTTTTTTACCCAAAATGACTGTATTTTTGTCTTTTAGAGTCTTTAAACGCCACTTTTAGACAAGATAACTACATTTGGTAACCAATGGCCTGAAAAAAATGTTTTTGTCAAAATGACTCTATTTAGGTCTCCAAGTGTCTAAAAAGCCCATTTTAGTCAAAATAACTACGTTTGGTCACCAAAGGTCTGAAAAACCATTTTAGCCAAAATGACTCTATTTTTGTCTTTTAGTCTCAAAACGCCGCTTTTAGACACGATAACTGCATTTTGCTCTCCAATGGCCTGAAAATTTTTTTGTTCAAAATGACTCTATTTTGGTCTCCAAGTGTCTTAAAAGCCTTTTTTAGTCAAAATAACTGCATTTGGTCACCAAAGGTCTGAAAAACTTTTTTAGCTAAAATTACTGTTTTTTTTGTCTTTTAGAGTCTTAAAACGCCGCTGTTAGACAAGATAATTGCATTTCGTAACAAAAGTCCTAATAACATGTTTTTGGTCAAAATGACTCTATTTTGGTCTCCAAGTGTATTACAAGCCATTTTAGTCAAAATAACTGCATTTGGTCACCAAAGGTCTGAAAAACGTTTTTACCCCAAATGACTGTATTTTTATCTTTTAGAGTCTCAAACCGTCGATGTTAGACAAGATAAATGCATTTGGTAACCAATGGCCTGAAAACATGTTTTGGTCAAAATGACTCTATTTTTGGTCTCCAGGTATCTATAAAGACTATTTTAGTCAAAATTAATGCATTTGGTCACCAAAGGTCTGAAAACCTTTCTTAGCCAAAATTACTGTATTTTTGACTTTTAGAGTCTTAAAATACCGCTTTTAGACAAGATAAACTGTATTTGGTAACCAATGGCCTTAAAAAATGTTTTTGGTCAAAATGACTCTATTTTGTTCTCCAAGTGTCTAAAGATCCTTTCTTATTCGAAATAACTGCATTTGGTCACCAAAGGTCTGAAAAACATTTTTACCCAAAATGTCGGTATTTTTATATTTTAGAGTCTCAAACCATCGCTTTTTAGACAAGATAACTGCATTTGGTAATCAATGGCCTGAAAACATGTTTTTGGTCAAAATGACTCTATTTTGGTCTCCAAATGTCTAAAACGCCTTTTTTAGTCAAAATAACTGCATTTGGTCACCAAAGTTCTGAAAAACTGCTTTAGCCAAAATGACTGTATTTTTGTCTTTTAGAGTCTCAAAACGCCGCTTTTAGACAAGATAACTGCATTTGGTAACCAATGGCCTGAAACATTTGTTTGGGTCAAAATGACTATTTTGGTCTCCAAGTGGCTAAAAAGACTTATTTAGTCAAAATAACTGCATTTGGTCACCAAAGGTCTGAAAAACATTTTTACCCAAAATGACTGTATTTTTATCTTTTAGAGTCTCAAACCATCGCTTTTAGACAAGATAACTGCATTTGGTAACCAATGGCCTGAAAACGTGTTTTTGGTCAAAATGACTCTATTTTGGTCTCCAAATGTCTAAAACGCCTTTTTTAGTCAAAATAACTGCATTTGGTCACCAAAGGTCTAAAAAACTATTTTAGCCAAAATGACTGTATTTTTGTATTTAAGAGTCTTAAAACACCGCTTTAACCACTTTAGCCCCAGCCCTATTTCGGACACTTTTTGTTCACAAGTTAAAACCAGTATTTTTTCCTAGAAAACTACTTAGAACCCCCAAACATTATATATATTTTTTTAGCAAAGACTCTGGAGAATAAAATGTCGGTCATTGCAAAATTTTTTGTCACGCGGTATTTGCGCAGCGGTCTTTAAAACGCCATTTTTTTGGAAAAAATTTGAAAAATCACATTTCACTGCATTTAAAAAATACTAAACAGTAAAGTTAGCCCATTTTTTTGTATATTGTGAAAGATGATGTCACGCCGAGTAAATAGATACCAAACATGTTACGGTTTAAAATTGCGCCCCCCCGTGGGATGGCGACAAACTACGGTCAATAGAGATCTCAATCTGCGACGCTTTAAATTTATTTAACGGTTACCAGTTTAGAGTTAGAGTGTAGCTCTTTTTTTTTAATTATTGCCCACGCTCTGGCGATCGCGGCGATACCTCACATGTGTGGTTTGAACAGCGATTTCATTTGCGGCTCGACTTGCGTATACGTTTTTTTTTGTGCGCGAGCTAACGGTGACGGGGACGGCTAAATTTTTTTTTTTTTTTTTTTTCCTATTTATTTTTTCTTTTTTTTTAAACTTTATTACAGGTTTTTAAAAAAAAAAAAATCTGATCACTTTTATTGCTGTCACAAGCAATGTAAACATCCCTGGTGACAGCAATATGTCGTGACAGGTACTCTTTATGGAGGGATCGAGGGTCTAAAAGACCCTAGACCCCTCCACTACACTTCCCTGTATGCAAAACGCCGAAAACGGCATTTTTGCATACAGCCGTTTTTCAAATCTGCCGCCTTTTGCAGCACAGTAACCCGGACGTGACGTCATGGACGCCGCCTCCGGGTTACGTCATCGGAGACCCGATCGATGCCGTTTCCGGCATTCATCGGGACTCCATCCAGCCGGCGGACGTGCCGGCTGGGTGCTCGGGGCTCCCGGTGGGACGGTAGCCCCGAGCAAAGCCGCGGAAGGCGGCGGGAGGGGGGGGACGTCCCCTCCCGCCCCCCCGGGTAACGATCGAGCGGCTCCCGAGCCGCATCGATCGTTACCGACGGAAAGCCGACCGTCGGCTTCAAACAACGGTACCGGGATGATGCCTCTAGCTAGAGGCATCATCCCGGTATAACCCCGCAAAGTCTGATGACGTAGAGGTTACGTGACTGGTATTAAAGTGGTTAAGACAAGATAAACCACATTTTGGTAACCAATGGCCTGTAAAAATATTTTTGGTCAAAATTACTCTATTTAGGTCTCCAAGTGTCTAAAAAGCCCATTTTAGTCAAAATAACTACGTTTGGTCACCAAAGGTCTGAAAAACTATTTTAGCCAAAATGACTTTATTTTTGTCTTTTAGTCTCAAAACGCCGCTTTTAGACGAGATAACTGCATTTGGTAACCAATTGCCTGAAAAAATGTTTTTTGGCCAAAATGAATCTATTTTGGTCTCCAAGTGTCTAAAGATCATTTCTTAGTCAAAATAACTGCATTTGGTCACCAAAGGTCTGAAAAACATTTTTACCCAAAATGACTGTATTTTTATCTTTTAGAGTCTCAAACCATCGCTTTTAGACAAGATAACTGCATTTGGTAACCAATGGCCAGAAAAAATGTTTTTGGTCAAAATGACTCTATTTAGGTCTCCAAGTGTCTTAAAAGCCCTTTTTAGTCAAAATAACTACGTTTGGTCACCAAAGGTCCTAAAAACTGCTTTAGCCAAAATGACTGTATTTTTGTCATTTAGAGTCTTAAAAAGCCGGTTTTAGACAAGATAATTGCATTTCGTAACCAGTGATCTGAAAACAGTTTTTGGGTCAAAATGACTCTATTTTGGTCTCCAAGTATCTAAAGATCCTTTCTTATTTAAAATAACTTCATTAAGTCACCAAAGGTCTGAAAAACATTTTTACCCAAAATGACTGTATTTTAATCTTTTAGAGTCTCAAACCATCGCTCTTAGACAAGATAAACTGCATTTGGTAACCAATGGCCTTAAAAAATGTTTTTGGTCAAAATGACTCTATTTTGGTCTCCAAGTGTCTAAAGATCCTTTCTTAGTCAAAATAACTTGCATTTGGTCACCAAAGGTCTGAAAAACATTTTTACCCAAAATGACGGTATTTTTATCTTTTAGAGTCTCAAACCGTCGATTTTAGACAAGATAACTGCATTTGGTAACCAATGGCCTGAAAACATGTTTTTGGTCAAAATGACTCTATTTTGGTCTCCAAATGTCTAAAACGCCTTTTTTAGTCAAAATAACTGCATTTGGTCACCAAAGGTCTGAAAAACTGCTTTAGCCAAAATGACTGTATTTTTGTCTTTTAGAGTCTTAAAAAGCCGGTTTTAGACAAGATAATTGCATTTCGTAACCAGTGATCTGAAAACATTTTTAGGGTCAAAATGGCTCTATTGTGGTCTCCAAGTGTCTAAAACGCCTTTTTTAGTCAAAATAACTGCATTTGGTCACCAAAAGGTCTGAAAAACTATTTTAGCCAAAATGACTGTATTTTTGTCTTTTAGTCTCAAAACGCCGCTTTTAGACAAGATAACTGCATTTGGTAACCAATGGCCTGAAAAAATGTTTTTTTGTCAAAATGACTCTATTTAGGTCTCCAAGTGTCTTAAAAGCCCTTTTTAGTCAAAATAACTGCATTTGGTCACCAAATGTCTGAAAAATGTTTTAGTCAAAATGATTGAATTTTCGTCTATTAGAGTCTTAAAAAGACGGTTTTGGACAAGATAATTGCATTTTCTAACCAAACGCCTGAAACATTTGTTTGGGTCAAAATGACTCTATTTTGGTCTCCAAGTGTCAAAAAAGCCTATTTTAGTCAAAATAAATGCATTTTGTCACCAAAGGTCTGAAATACTTTTTTTTTAGCCAAAATGACTATATTTTTGTCTTTTAGAGTCTCAAAACGCCGCTTTTAGACAAGATAACTGCATTTGGTAACCAATGGCCTGAAACATTTGATTGGGTCAAAATGACTATTTTGGTCTCCAAGTGGCTAAAAAATTTTTAGTCAAAATAACTGCATTTGGTCACCAAAGGTCTGAAAAACATTTTTACCCAAAATGACTATTTTTATCTTTTAAAGTCTCAAACCATCGCTTTTAGACAAGATAGCTGCATTTGGCAACCAATGGCCTGAAAACGTGTTTTTGGTCAAAATGACTCTATTTTGGTCTCCAAATGTCTAAAACGCCTTTTTTAGTCAAAATAACTGCATTTGGTCACCAAAGGTCAAAAACTATTTTAGCCAAAATGACTGTATTTTTGTCTTTTAGTCTCAAAACGCCGCTTTTAGACAAGATAACTGCATTTGGTAACCAATGGCCTGAAAACCTTTTTTTTAGCCAAAATGACTATATTTTTGTATTTTAGAGTCTTAAAACACCGCTTTTAGACAAGATAAACTACATTTGGTAACCAATGGCCTGAAAAAATATTTTGGTCAAAATGACTCTATTTAGGTCTCCAAGTGTCTAAAAAGCCCATTTTAGTCAAAATAACTACGTTTGGTCACCAAAGGTCTGAAAAATATTTTTACCCAAAATGACTGTATTTTTATCTTTTAGAGTCTCAAACCATCGCTTTTAGACAAGATAACTGCATTTGGTAACCAATGGCCTGAAAACATGTTTTTGGTCAAAATGACTCTATTTTGGTCTCCAAATGTCTAAAACGCCTTTTTTAGTCAAAATAACTGCATTTGGTCACCAAAGGTCTGAAAAACTGCTTTAGCCAAAATGACTGTATTTTTGTCTTTTAGAGTCTTAAAAAGCCGGTTTTAGACAAGATAATTGCATTTCGTAACCAGTGATCTGAAAACATTTTTAGGGTCAAAATGGCTCTATTGTGGTCTCCAAGTGTCTAAAACGCCTTTTTTAGTCAAAATAACTGCATTTGGTCACCAAAAGGTCTGAAAAACTATTTTAGCCAAAATGACTGTATTTTTGTCTTTTAGTCTCAAAACGCCGCTTTTAGACAAGATAACTGCATTTGGTAACCAATGGCCTGAAAAAATGTTTTTTTGTCAAAATGACTCTATTTAGGTCTCCAAGTGTCTTAAAAGCCCTTTTTAGTCAAAATAACTGCATTTGGTCACCAAATGTCTGAAAAATGTTTTAGTCAAAATGATTGTATTTTCGTCTATTAGAGTCTTAAAAAGCCGGTTTTGGACAAGATAATTGCATTTTCTAACCAAACGCCTGAAACATTTGTTTGGGTCAAAATGACTCTATTTTGGTCTCCAAGTGTCAAAAAAGCCTATTTTAGTCAAAATAAATGCATTTTGTCACCAAAGGTCTGAAATACTTTTTTTTTAGCCAAAATGACTATATTTTTGTCTTTTAGAGTCTCAAAACGCCGCTTTTAGACAAGATAACTGCATTTGGTAACCAATGGCCTGAAACATTTGATTGGGTCAAAATGACTATTTTGGTCTCCAAGTGGCTAAAAATTTTTTAGCCAAAATAACTGCATTTGGTCACCAAAGGTCTGAAAAACATTTTTACCCAAAATGACTATTTTTATCTTTTAAAGTCTCAAACCATCGCTTTTAGACAAGATAGCTGCATTTGGTAACCAATGGCCTGAAAACGTGTTTTTGGTCAAAATGACTCTATTTTGGTCTCCAAATGTCTAAAACGCCTTTTTTAGTCAAAATAACTGCATTTGGTCACCAAAGGTCAAAAACTAATTTAGCCAAAATGACTGTATTTTTGTCTTTTAGTCTCAAAACGCCGCTTTTAGACAAGATAACTGCATTTGGTAACCAATGGCCTGAAAACCTTTTTTTTAGCCAAAATGACTATATTTTTGTATTTTAGAGTCTTAAAACACCGCTTTTAGACAAGATAAACTACATTTGGTAACCAATGGCCTGAAAAAATATTTTGGTCAAAATGACTCTATTTAGGTCTCCAAGTGTCTAAAAAGCCCATTTTAGTCAAAATAACTACGTTTGGTCACCAAAGGTCTGAAAAATATTTTTACCCAAAATGACTGTATTTTTATCTTTTAGAGTCTCAAACCATCGCTTTTAGACAAGATAACTGCATTTGGTAACCAATGGCCTGAAAAAATGTTTTTGGTCAAAATGACTCTATTTAGGTCTACAAGTGTCTTAAAAGCCCTTTTTAGTCAAAATAACTACGTTTGGTCCCAAAGGTCTGAAAAACTGCTTTAGCCAAAATGACTGTATTTTTGTCTTTTAGAGTCTTAAAAAGCCGGTTTTGGACAAGATAATTGCATTTGGTAACCAACCGCCTGAAACATTTGTTTGGGTCAAAATGACTCTAATTTGGTCTCCAAGTGTCTAAAAAGCATTTTTTTTTGCATTTGATCACCAAAGGTCTAAAACATTTTTTTAATATTTATTGAGTATAAACAGTACACTGAATAAATAACTAGGGTTGAGCGAACACCTAGATGTCCGTGTTCGACGGGTTCGGCCGAACTTTAAAAAAAAGTCCGGGTCCGTGTCCCGGACTTTTACCGAACTTTTCCCGGACACCGAACCCCATTGAAGTCAATGGGGACCCGAACTTTAAGGCACTAAAATGGCTCTAAAACACCAAAGGAAAGGGCTAGAGTGCTGCAAATGGCAGCAAAACGTAATTAAGAGCATGGCAAGTGCTCTGCAAACAAATGTGGATAGGGAAATAACTTAAAACAACAAAAAAAAACAGAAAAATAAAACAATGTTCTTCTTCATCTCTGAAGGACGAGGCCCATATGGAGTAGGAGGGAGGTTGAGGTGGTGGTGGATGTGGCGGTGACATAGGCGTGCGCACAGGGTGTGCTGGGTGTGCCTGGGCACACCCTAATCACCTAGGGCACATAGCATTGCCAGTGAGGAGATGGGAAAGATCTCCCTGGGACCTGCTCTGCTCTATTTCTCCTTGCCTACAGGTACATGGCCCCGATACATTACTCTCCCTGCTGGCAAACACATGCATGTGTATTTCAACTTTGGGGTGCACACCTTAATGCAATAGGCTGCGCACACCTATGGGCGGTGTAGGTGGAAGCGGCGGTGGAGGAGGACCAGGGCCGGATTAACAGCATCATGGGCTTGGTGCTGAGGATTTTGAAGGGCCTTAAGGGCCGTGCCTTGCCATGCACCCAGAGGAGGAAGGGTGCAGCCATGCATGCCTAATTCAACATGGGATGCTGTCTCTGAAGCCCATAAACACATCCATGCATCGCCAACTGTCCCTCCTTGTCCGGCCTTCACGCTGTGTGGGGAGGTTCTGAGGGTGCTGCCTGGGGAAGCGAGCATAGAAGCCAGACTTCTGTGTTTACAAGTGACAGAAGAGCGGTAACAGTGAATATGGCCAACCCGGGGCCTATATAAAAGGTAGGGGCCTGGAGCTGCAGCTCCAATAGCCCCTACATTAATCTGGCCCTGAGGAGGAGGACGAGGTAGCCAACACTGCTTCTTTTCAAAAATTTTAAATGAGGGTACACCCCAAAAGAGTGAGAAAGAGCAAAAATGGAACAATGGGTGGGTAAGGTCGGTATCCATTGCTATTCTGCATAAGGTACGGAAAAGTCCCGTGGGATCCATGCCTGGTTCATTTTAATGAACGTGAGCTTGTCCACATTGTCTCTGGACAGGCGGCTGCGCTTGTCTGTTATAACGCCCCCAGCCGTGCTAAATACCCGTTCAGATAATACACTGGCTGCAGGGCACGCCAGCACCTCCAAGGCGTAAAGGGCAAGCTCAAGCCATGTGCCCAATTTGGAGACCCAGAAGTTGAAGGGGGCAGACCCGTCATTCACTACATGTAGGCGTGTGCACACATACTGCTCCACCATGTTGGTAAAATGCTGCCTCCTGCTAAGACGTTCCATCTGAGCTGCTGGTGCTGCTGTTTGTTGTGGCGTGCTGACAAAGCTTTTCCACATTTCGGCCATGCTAACCCTGCCTTCTGAGGTGCTGGCGGTGCCCTGGTTGCGTTGGCGACCTCCTCCTCCTCCTCCTCTGCCTTGTGCTTCCACTGTGGCCCCGCTGTCAGATGGGAATGCCAGCAGCATGGCGTCTACCAGCGTGCGCTTGTACTCGCGCATCTTGCGATCGCGCTCCAGTGAGTGAATTAAGGACGGTACGTTGTCCTTGTAACGGGGATCCAGCAGCGTGGCCACCCAGTAATCAGCACAAGTTAGAATGTGGGCAACTCGGCGGTCGTTGTGGAGACACTGCAGCATGTAATCGCTCATGTGTGCCAGGCTGCCCAGAGGCAACGAAAGGCTGTCCTCTGTGGGAGGTGTATCGTCCGTGTCCTCTGTATCCCCCCAGCCACGCACCAGTGATGGCCATGAGCTGGCCTGGGTGCCACCCTGCTGTGAACATGGTTCCATCTCCTCCTCCAGCTCCTCCTCCTCCTCATCCTCCTCATCCTCCAGAACTGTGCCCCTGCTGGACAATTGCGTCCCTGGCGTTTGCGTGTGCAGGAACCCACCCTCGGAGCCCCTTGCGAATGACTGCCCTGAAAGCCTTGGAAATGTTACCTCTTCATCCTCCTCCTCCTCCTCATCCTGTGCCACATCCTCTTCCATCATCGCCCGAATTGTTTTTTCAAGGAGGCATAGAAGTGGGATAGTTAAGCTGAGAACGGCGTCATTGCCACTGGCCATGTTGGTGGAGTACTCAAAACAGCGCAACAAGGCACACAGGTCTCGCATGGAGGCCCAGTTAAATTAAATAGCGGAATAGAAAATATGATCCAAAAAAAGTGTATGTATATCACACGTACACAACCACACTGGGCCCCAATTACTATTGTTTGTACCCCTAAAAGGCTAGATGAGGAGTAGGGGGAGTATGGAACAGGCAGCACCCTCAAACCTTCAGAAGTATGAGATGAACCCCAACAACTTGGAAAGGTGGATCTCTCTCACACGTACCGACACAGACTATCCCGCAATTCAATTGATCCTCAAAGGTTTTTATTGAATAGCGGAATAGGAAATATGATCAAAAAAAGTGTATGTATCTCGCACGTACACAACCACACTAGGCCCCAATTACTATTGTTTGTACCCCTAAAAGGCTAGATGAGGAGTAGGGGGGGTATGGAACAGGCAGCACCCTCAAACCTTCAGAAGTATGAGATGAACCCCAACAACTTGGAAAGGTGGATCTCTCTCACACGTACCGACACAGACTATCCCCCAATTTAACTGATCCCCAAAGGTTTTTGATTAAATAGCGGAATAGAAAATATGATCCAAAAAAAGTGTATGTATATCACACGTACACAACCACACTAGGCCCCAATTACTATTGTTTGTACCCCTAAAAGGCTAGATGAGGAGTAGGGGGGGTATGGAACAGGCAGCACCCTCAAACCTTCAGAAGTATGAGATGAACCCCAACAACTTGGAAAGGTGGATCTCTCTCACACGTACCGACACAGACTATCCCCCAATTTAACTGATCCCCAAAGGTTTTTGATTAAATAGCGGAATAGAAAATATGATCCAAAAAAAGTGTATGTATATCACACGTACACAACCACACTAGGCCCCAATTACTATTGTTTGTACCCCTAAAAGGCTAGATGAGGAGTAGGGGGAGTATGGAACAGGCAGCACCCTCAAACCTTCAGAAGTATGAGATGAACCCCAACAACTTGGAAAGGTGGATCTCTCTCACACGTACCGACACAGACTATCCCGCAATTCAATTGATCCTCAAAGGTTTTTATTGAATAGCGGAATAGGAAATATGATCAAAAAAAGTGTATGTATCTCGCACGTACACAACCACACTAGGCCCCAATTACTATTGTTTGTACCCCTAAAAGGCTAGATGAGGAGTAGGGGGGGTATGGAACAGGCAGCACCCTCAAACCTTCAGAAGTATGAGATGAACCCCAACAACTTGGAAAGGTGGATCTCTCTCACACGTACCGACACAGACTATCCCCCAATTTAACTGATCCCCAAAGGTTTTTGATTAAATAGCGGAATAGAAAATATGATCCCAAAAAAGTGTATGTATATCACACGTACACAACCACACTGGGCCCCAATTACTATTGTTTGTACCCCTAAAAGGCTAGATGAGGAGTAGGGGGAGTATGGAACAGGCAGCACCCTCAAACCTTCAGAAGTATGAGATGAACCCCAACAACTTGGAAAGGTGGATCTCTCTCACACGTACCAACACAGACTATCCCCCAATTTAACTGATCCCCAAAGGTTTTTGATTAAATAGCGGAATAGAAAATATGATCCAAAAAAAGTGTATGTATATCACACGTACACAACCACACTAGGCCCCAATTACTATTGTTTGTACCCCTAAAAGGCTAGATGAGGAGTAGGGGGAGTATGGAACAGGCAGCACCCTCAAACCTTCAGAAGTATGAGATGAACCCCAACAACTTGGAAAGGTGGATCTCTCTCACACGTACCGACACAGACTATCCCGCAATTCAATTGATCCTCAAAGGTTTTTATTGAATAGCGGAATAGGAAATATGATCAAAAAAAGTGTATGTATCTCGCACGTACACAACCACACTAGGCCCCAATTACTATTGTTTGTACCCCTAAAAGGCTAGATGAGGAGTAGGGGGGGTATGGAACAGGCAGCACCCTCAAACCTTCAGAAGTATGAGATGAACCCCAACAACTTGGAAAGGTGGATCTCTCTCACACGTACCGACACAGACTATCCCCCAATTTAACTGATCCCCAAAGGTTTTTGATTAAATAGCGGAATAGAAAATATGATCCCAAAAAAGTGTATGTATATCACACGTACACAACCACACTGGGCCCCAATTACTATTGTTTGTACCCCTAAAAGGCTAGATGAGGAGTAGGGGGAGTATGGAACAGGCAGCACCCTCAAACCTTCAGAAGTATGAGATGAACCCCAACAACTTGGAAAGGTGGATCTCTCTCACACGTACCAACACAGACTATCCCCCAATTTAACTGATCCCCAAAGGTTTTTGATTAAATAGCGGAATAGAAAATATGATCCAAAAAAAGTGTATGTATATCACACGTACACAACCACACTAGGCCCCAATTACTATTGTTTGTACCCCTAAAAGGCTAGGAGTAGGGGGAGTATGGAACAGGCAGCACCCTCAAACCTTCAGAAGTATGAGATGAACCCCAACAACTTGGAAAGGTGGATCTCTCTCACACGTACCAACACAGACTATCCCCCAATTTAACTGATCCCCAAAGGTTTTTGATTAAATAGCGGAATAGAAAATATGATCCCAAAAAAGTGTATGTATATCACACGTACACAACCACACTAGGCCCCAATTACTATTGTTTGTACCCCTAAAAGGCTAGGAGTAGGGGGAGTATGGAACAGGCAGCACCCTCAAACCTTCAGAAGTATGAGATGAACCCCAACAACTTGGAAAGGTGGATCTCTCTCACACGTACCAACACAGACTATCCCCCAATTTAACTGATCCCCAAAGGTTTTTGATTAAATAGCGGAATAGAAAATATGATCCCAAAAAAGTGTATGTATATCACACGTACACAACCACACTAGGCCCCAATTACTATTGTTTGTACCCCTAAAAGGCTAGGAGTAGGGGGAGTATGGAACAGGCAGCACCCTCAAACCTTCAGAAGTATGAGATGAACCCCAACAACTTGGAAAGGTGGATCTCTCTCACACGTACCAACACAGACTATCCCCCAATTTAACTGATCCCCAAAGGTTTTTGATTAAATAGCGGAATAGAAAATATGATCCCAAAAAAGTGTATGTATATCACACGTACACAACCACACTAGGCCCCAATTACTATTGTTTGTACCCCTAAAAGGCTAGATGAGGAGTAGGGGGAGTATGGAACAGGCAGCACCCTCAAACCTTCAGAAGTATGAGATTGTGTTCACTGTACCCCACAAAGATTGAGTTCACTGCACCCCACAATGATTGTGTTCACTGCACCCCACAAAGATTGTGTTCACTGCACCTCACAAAGATTGTGTTCACTGTACCCCCCAAAGATTGTGTTCACTGCACCCCACAAAGATTCTGTTCACTGTACCCCACAAAGATTGTGTTCACTGCACCCCAAAAAGATTGTGTTCACTGCACCCCAAAAAGGATGTTGTTCACTGCACCCCAAAAAGGATGTTGTTCACTCCACCCCAAAAAGATTGTGTTCACTGCACCCCACAAAGATTGTGTTCACTGCACCCCAAAAATGATTTTGTTCACTGCACCCCAAAAAGGATTTTGTTCACTGCACCCCAAAAAGGATGTTGTTCACTCCACCCCAAAAAGATTGTGTTTACTGCACCCCACAAAGGATTTTGTTCACTGCACCCCAAAAAGATTGTGTTCACTGCACCCCAAAAAGGATGTTGTTCACTGCACCCCAAAAAGGATTTTGTTCACTGCACCCCAAAAAGATTGTGTTCACTGCACCCCACAAAGGATTTTGTTCACTGCACCCCACAAAGATTGTGTTCACTGCACACCAAAAAGGATTGTGTTCACTGCACCCCAAAAAGATTTTGTTCACTGCACCCCAAAAAGATTGTGTTCACTGCAGCCCAAAAAGATTGTGTTCACTGCAGCCCAAAAAGATTGTGTTCACTGCAGCCCAAAAAGATTGTGTTCACTGCAGCCCAAAAAGATTGTGTTCACTGCAGCCCAAAAAGATTGTGTTCACTGCAGCTCACACACAGAAAAATGGATGTGGATCACTGACACCTGCCTATCTCCAATCCCACACCACACAGCAATATCGATTGTAGTTTGTAGAACACAGTTTCCCTAAAATTCAGCAGACTCTGTCCCTAACAGGATTGAGAAGAGATCGTAGATCAGGATTGAGTGCAGATTCACCCCACCCCCCACACAGCAATATCGATTGTAGTTTGTAGAAGACACTGACCCTATAATTCAGCAGACTCTATCCCTAAAATGCCTACAACTCGCCCTGCCTAAACACTCCGACCTGTCCCTCAATTCTATCCGGACACAAATGGTTTTTTCCTGCCTATCTTTCCCTAATCAGCAGCCAGCACGTTGATGTGTGCTCTGTCCCTGAATCTAAGCAGCATAATGACGCCGCTGCGGCTGCCTCGAACTTATAAAGACTTGGTCACATGCTTCAGACGGCCAATCACAGCTACTGAGACATTTGCAGGCATGGCTGGGATGGCTTAAGGCACACCAGTTAAACGATTGTTGATTGGCTGTTGAAAGCCCGCCATGAAAAGAGCGCCAAAGCATGCAAAACCCGGAAATAAAACGACCGAACACGGATTTTTACCCGAACATACAGTAAAGTGTCCGTGTCCGTGTTCGGGTACAAAAAATCCAATTATTCGGTACGAACACGAATAATACAGTCCGTGTTCGCTCAACACTATAAATAACATAAACGGTAGACATAATCAGTTACAGAAAAACACCGCTTTTAGACAAGATAAACTACATTTGGTAACCAATGGGCCTGAAAAAATGTTTTTGGTCAAAATTATTCTATTTTGGTCTCCCAAGTGTCTAAAAATCCTATTTTAGTCATAATAAATGCATTTGGTCACCAATGCTCTGAAAACCTTTTTTAGCCAAAATAACTGTATTTTTGTCTTTTAGAGTCTTAAAAGACCGCTTTTAGACAAGATATACTACATTTGGTAACTTATGGCCTGAAAAAATGTTTTTGGTCAAAATGACTCTATTTAGGTGTCCATGTGTCTAAAAAGCCCTTTTTACTCAAAATAACTACGATTGGTCACCAAAGGTCTGAAAAACTTTTTTAGCCAAAATGACTGTTTTTTTGTGTTTAAGAGTCTTAAAAAGCCGGTTTTAGACAAGATAATTGAATTTCGTTACCAGTGATCTGAAAACATTTTTTGGGTCAAAATGACTCTATTTTGGTCTTCATGTGTCTAAAAAGCCCTTTTTAGTCAAAATAACTGCATTTGGTCACCAAAGGTCTGAAAAAAAATTTAGTCAAAATGATTGTATTTTCGTCTATTAGAGTCTTAAAATGCCGGTTTTGGACAAGATAATTGCATTTTCTAACCAAACGCCTGAAACATTTGTTTGTGTCAAAATTACTCTATTTTGGTCTCCAAGTGTCTAAAAAGCCTATTTTAGTCAAAATAAATTCATTTTGTCACCAAAGGTCTGAAATACTTTTTTAGCTAAAATTACTGTATTTTTGTCTTTCAGAGTCTTAAAATGCCCTTTTAGACAAGATAATTGCATTTCGTAACAAAAGGCCTGAAAAAATGTTTTTGGTCAAAATGACTCTATTTAGGTGTCCATGTGTCTAAAAAGCCCTTTTTACTCAAAATAACTACGATTGGTCACCAAAGGTCTGAAAAACTTTTTTAGCCAAAATGACTGTTTTTTTGTGTTTAAGAGTCTTAAAAAGCCGGTTTTAGACAAGATAATTGAATTTCGTTACCAGTGATCTGAAAACATTTTTTGGGTCAAAATGACTCTATTTTGGTCTTCATGTGTCTAAAAAGCCCTTTTTAGTCAAAATAACTGCATTTGGTCACCAAAGGTCTGAAAAAAAATTTAGTCAAAATGATTGTATTTTCGTCTATTAGAGTCTTAAATGCCGGTTTTGGACAAGATAATTGCATTTTCTAACCAAACGCCTGAAACATTTGTTTGTGTCAAAATGACTCTATTTTGGTCTCCAAGTGTCTAAAAAGCCTATTTTAGTCAAAATAAATGCATTTTGTCACCAAAGGTCTGAAATACTTTTTTAGCTAAAATTACTGTATTTTTGTCTTTCAGAGTCTTAAAACGCCCTTTTAGACAAGATAATTGCATTTCGTAACAAAAGGCCTGAAAACATGTTTTTGGTCAAAATGACTCTATGTTGGTCTCCAAGTGTCTAAACAGCCTTTTTTAGTCAAAATAACTGCATTTGGTCACCAAAGGTCTGAAAACATGTTTTTGGTCAAAAAGAATCTATTTAGGTCTCCAAAGCCTGTTTTAGTCAAAATAACTGCATTTGGTCACAAACGGTCTGAAAAAAATTTAGTCAAAATGATAGTATTTTCGTATATTAGATTGGTCTAAATGACTCTATTTTGGTCTCCAAGTGTCTAAAAAGCCCTTTTTAGTCAAAATAACTGCATTTGGTAACCAACCGCCTGAAACATTTGTTTTGGTCAAAATGACTCTAATTTGGTCTCCAAGTGTCTAAAAAGCATTTATTTTTTTGCATTTGATCACCAAAGGTCTAAAACATTTTTTTAATATTTATTGAGTATAAACAGTACACTGAATAAATAACATGAACGGTAGACATAATCAGTTACAGAAAAACACCGCTTTTAGACAAGATAAACTACATTTGGTAACCAATGGGCCTAAAAAAATGTTTTTGGTCAAAATGATTCTATTTTGGTCTCCCAAGTGTCTAAAAAGCCTATTTTAGTCATAATAAAATGCATTTGGTCACCAACGCTCTGAAAACCTTTTTTAGCCAAAATGACTGTATTTTTGTCATTTAGAGTCTTAAAATACCGCTTTTAGACAAGATAAACTGCATTTGGTAACTTATGGCCTGAAAAAATGTTTTTGGTCAAAATGACTCTATTTAGGTCTCCATGTGTCTAAAAAGCCCTTTTTACTCAAAATAACTACGTTTGGTCACCAAAGGTCTGAAAAACTTTTTTAGCCAAAATGACTGTTTTTTTGTGTTTAAGAGTCTTAAAAAGCCGGTTTTAGACAAGATAATTGCATTTCGTTACCAGTGATCTGAAAACATTTTTTTGGGTCAAAATGACTCTATTTTGTTTTCCATGTGTCTAAAAGGCCCTCTTTAGTCAAAATAACTGCATTTTGGTCACCAAAGGTCTGAAATAAAAATTTAGTAAAAATGACTGTATTTTCGTCTATTAGAGTCTTAAAAAGCCGGTTTTGGACAAGATAATTGCATTTTCTAACCAAACGCCTGAAACATTTGTTTGTGTCAAAATTACTCTATTTTGGTCTCCAAGTGTCTAAAAAGCCTATTTTAGTCAAAATAAATGCATTTTGTCACCAAAGGTCTGAAATACTTTTTTTAGCTAAAATTACTGTATTTTTGTCTTTCTGAGTCTTAAAACGCCCTTTTAGACAAGATAATTGCATTTCGTAACAAAAGGCCTGAAAACATGTTTTTGGTCAAAATGACTCTATTTTGGTCTCCAAGTGTCTAAAAAGCCTTTTTTAGTCAAAATAACTGCATTTGGTCACCAAAGGTCTGAAAACATGTTTTTGGTCAAAAAGAATCTATTTAGGTCTCCAAAGCCTGTTTTAGTCAAAATAACTGCATTTGGTCACAAACGGTCTGAAAAAAATTTAGTCAAAATGATAGTATTTTCGTCTATTAGATTGGTCTAAATGACTCTATTTTGGTCTCCAAGTGTCTAAAAAGCCCGTTTTAGTCAAAATAACTGCATTTGGTCACCAAAGGTCTGAAAAACTTTTTTAGCCAAAATGACTGTATTTTTGTCTTTTAGAGTCTTAAAAAGCCGGTTTTGGACAAGATAATTGCATTTGGTAACCAACCGCCTGAAACATTTGTTTGGGTCAAAATGACTCTAATTTGGTCTCCAAGTGTCTAAAAAGCATTTATTTTTTTGCATTTGATCACCAAAGGTCTAAAACATTTTTTTAATATTTATTGAGTATAAACAGTACACTGAATAAACAACATGAACGGTAGACATAATCAGTTACAGAAAAACACCGCTTTTAGACAAGATAAACTACATTTGGTAACCAATGGGCCTGAAAAAATGTTTTTGGTCAAAATGACTCTATTTAGGTCTCCATGTGTCTAAAAAGCCCTTTTTACTCAAAATAACTACGTTTGGTCACCAAAGGTCTGAAAAACTTTTTTAGCCAAAATGACTGTTTTTTTGTGTTTAAGAGTCTTAAAAAGCCGGTTTTAGACAAGATAATTGCATTTCGTTACCAGTGAAAACATTTTTTTGGGTCAAAATGACTCTATTTTGTTTTCCATGTGTCTAAAAGGCCCTCTTTAGTCAAAATAACTGCATTTTGGTCACCAAAGGTCTGAAATAAAAATTTAGTAAAAATGACTGTATTTTCGTCTATTAGAGTCTTAAAAAGCCGGTTTTGGACAAGATAATTGCATTTGGTAACTTACAGCCTGAAACATTTGTTTGGGTCAAAATGACTCTAATTTGGTTTCTAAAGTGTCTAAAAGCATTTATTTTTTTGCATTTGATCACCAAAGGTCTAAAACATTTTTTTAATATTTTTTGAGTATAAACAGTACACTGAATAAATAACATGAACGGTAGACATAATCAGTTACAGAAAAACACCGCTTTTAGACAAGATAAACTACATTTGGTAACCAATGGGCCTGAAAAAATGTTTTTGGTCAAAATTATTCTATTTTGGTCTCCCAAGTGTCTAAAAATCCTATTTTAGTCATAATAAATGCATTTGGTCACCAATGCTCTGAAAACCTTTTTTAGCCAAAATGACTGTATTTTTGTCTTTTAGAGTCTTAAAAGACCGCTTTTAGACAAGATAAACTACATTTGGTAACTTATGGCCTGAAAAAATGTTTTTGGTCAAAATGACTCTATTTAGGTCTCCATGTGTCTAAAAAGCCATGTTTAGTCAAAATAACTACGTTTGGTCATCAAAGGTCTGAAAAACTTTTTTAGCCAAAATGACTGTTTTTTTGTGTTTTAGAGTCTTAAAAAGCCGGTTTTAGACAAGATAATTGTATTTCGTTACCAGTGATCTGAAAACATTTTTTGGTCAAAATGACTCTATTTTGGTATTCATGTGTCTAAAAAGCCCTTTTTAGTCAAAATAACTGCATTTGGTCACCAAAGGTCTGAAAAAAAATTTAGTCAAAATGATTGTATTTTCGTCTATTAGAGTCTTAAAAAGCCGGTTTTTGTCAAGATAATTGCATTTTCTAACCAAACGCCTGAAACATTTGTTTGTGTCAAAATGACTCTATTTTGGTCTCCAAGTGTCTAAAAAGCCTATTTTAGTCAGAATAAATGCATTTTGTCACCAAAGATCTGAAATACTTTTTTAGCTAAAATTACTGTATTTTTGTCTTTCAGAGTCTTAAAACGCCCTTTTAGACAAGATAATTGCATTTCGTAACAAAAGGCCTGAAAACATGTTTTTGGTCAAAATGACTCTATTTTGGTCTCCACGTGTCTAAAAAGCCTTTTTTAGTCAAAATAACTGCATTTGGTCACCAAAGGTCTGAAAACATGTTTTTGGTCAAAAAGAATCTATTTAGGTCTCCAAAGCCTGTTTTAGTCAAAATAACTGCATTTGGTCACAAACGGTCTGAAAAAAATTTAGTCAAAATGATAGTATTTTCGTCTATTAGATTGGTCTAAATGACTCTATTTTGGTCTCCAAGTGTCTAAAAAGCCCGTTTTAGTCAAAATAACTGCATTTGGTCACCAAAGGTCTGAAAAACTTTTTTAGCCAAAATGACTGTATTTTTGTCTTTTAGAGTCTTAAAAAGCCGGTTTTGGACAAGATAATTGCATTTGGTAACCAACCGCCTGAAACATTTGTTTTGGTCAAAATGACTCTAATTTGGTCTCCAAGTGTCTAAAAAGCATTTATTTTTTGCATTTGATCACCAAAGGTCTAAAACATTTTTTTAATATTTATTGAGTATAAACAGTACACTGAATAAATAACATGAACGGTAGACATAATCAGTTACAGAAAAACACCGCTTTTAGACAAGATAAACTACATTTGGTAACCAATGGGCCTAAAAAAATGTTTTTGGTCAAAGTGATTCTATTTTGGTCTCCCAAGTGTCTAAAAAGCCTATTTTAGTCATAATAAAATGCATTTGGTCACCAACGCTCTGAAAACCTTTTTTAGCCAAAATGACTGTATTTTTGTCTTTTAGAGTCTTAAAATACCGCTTTTAGACAAGATAAACTGCATTTGGTAACTTATGGCCTGAAAAAATGTTTTTGGTCAAAATGACTCTATTTAGGTCTCCATGTGTCTAAAAAGCCCTTTTTACTCAAAATAACTACGTTTGGTCACCAAAGGTCTGAAAAACTTTTTTAGCCAAAATGACTGTTTTTTTGTGTTTAAGAGTCTTAAAAAGCCGGTTTTAGACAAGATAATTGCATTTCGTTACCAGTGATCTGAAAACATTTTTTTGGGTCAAAATGACTCTATTTTGTTTTCCATGTGTCTAAAAGGCCCTCTTTAGTCAAAATAACTGCATTTTGGTCACCAAAGGTCTGAAATAAAAATTTAGTAAAAATGACTGTATTTTCGTCTATTAGAGTCTTAAAAAGCCGGTTTTGGACAAGATAATTGCATTTTCTAACCAAACGCCTGAAACATTTGTTTGTGTCAAAATTACTCTATTTTGGTCTCCAAGTGTCTAAAAAGCCTATTTTAGTCAAAATAAATGCATTTTGTCACCAAAGGTCTGAAATACTTTTTTTAGCTAAAATTACTGTATTTTTGTCTTTCTGAGTCTTAAAACGCCCTTTTAGACAAGATAATTGCATTTCGTAACAAAAGGCCTGAAAACATGTTTTTGGTCAAAATGACTCTATTTTGGTCTCCAAGTGTCTAAAAAGCCTTTTTTAGTCAAAATAACTGCATTTGGTCACCAAAGGTCTGAAAACATGTTTTTGGTCAAAAAGAATCTATTTAGGTCTCCAAAGCCTGTTTTAGTCAAAATAACTGCATTTGGTCACAAACGGTCTGAAAAAAATTTAGTCAAAATGATAGTATTTTCGTATATTAGATTGGTCTAAATGACTCTATTTTGGTCTCCAAGTGTCTAAAAAGCCCGTTTTAGTCAAAATAACTGCATTTGGTCACCAAAGGTCTGAAAAACTTTTTTAGCCAAAATGACTGTATTTTTGTCTTTTAGAGTCTTAAAAAGCCGGTTTTGGACAAGATAATTGCATTTGGTAACCAACCGCCTGAAACATTTGTTTGGGTCAAAATGACTCTAATTTGGTCTCCAAGTGTCTAAAAAGCATTTATTTTTTTGCATTTGATCACCAAAGGTCTAAAACATTTTTTTAATATTTATTGAGTATAAACAGTACACTGAATAAACAACATGAACGGTAGACATAATCAGTTACAGAAAAACACCGCTTTTAGACAAGATAAACTACATTTGGTAACCAATGGGCCTGAAAAAATGTTTTTGGTCAAAATGACTCTATTTAGGTCTCCATGTGTCTAAAAAGCCCTTTTTACTCAAAATAACTACGTTTGGTCACCAAAGGTCTGAAAAACTTTTTTAGCCAAAATGACTGTTTTTTTGTGTTTAAGAGTCTTAAAAAGGCGGTTTTAGAAAAGATAATTGCATTTCGTTACCAGTGAAAACAATTTTTTGGGTCAAAATGACTCTATTTTGTTTTCCATGTGTCTAAAAGGCCCTCTTTAGTCAAAATAACTGCATTTTGGTCACCAAAGGTCTGAAATAAAAATGTAGTAAAAATGACTGTATTTTCGTCTATTAGAGTCTTAAAAAGCCGGTTTTGGACAAGATAATTGCATTTGGTAACTTACAGCCTGAAACATTTGTTTGGGTCAAAATGACTCTAATTTGGTTTCTAAAGTGTCTAAAAGCATTTATTTTTTTGCATTTGATCACCAAAGGTCTAAAACATTTTTTTAATATTTTTTGAGTATAAACAGTACACTGAATAAATAACATGAACGGTAGACATAATCAGTTACAGAAAAACACCGCTTTTAGACAAGATAAACTACATTTGGTAACCAATGGGCCTGAAAAAATGTTTTTGGTCAAAATTATTCTATTTTGGTCTCCCAAGTGTCTAAAAATCCTATTTTAGTCATAATAAATGCATTTGGTCACCAATGCTCTGAAAACCTTTTTTAGCCAAAATGACTGTATTTTTGTCTTTTAGAGTCTTAAAAGACCGCTTTTAGACAAGATAAACTACATTTGGTAACTTATGGCCTGAAAAAATGTTTTTGGTCAAAATGACTCTATTTAGGTCTCCATGTGTCTAAAAAGCCATGTTTAGTCAAAATAACTACGTTTGGTCATCAAAGGTCTGAAAAACTTTTTTAGCCAAAATGACTGTTTTTTTGTGTTTTAGAGTCTTAAAAAGCCGGTTTTAGACAAGATAATTGCATTTTCTAACCAAACGCCTGAAACATTTTTTTGTGTCAAAATGACTCTATTTTGGTCTCCAAGTGTCTAAAAAGCCTATTTTAGTCAAAATAAATGCATTTTGTCACCAAAGGTCTGAAATACTTTTTTAGCTAAAATTACTGTATTTTTGTCTTTCAGAGTCTTAAAAGACCGCTTTTAGACAAGATAAACTACATTTGGTAAATTATGGCCTGAAAAAATGTTTTTGGTCAAAATGACTCTATTTAGGTCTCCATGTGTCTAAAAAGCCATTTTTAGTCAAAATAACTACGTTTGGTCATCAAAGGTCTGAAAAACTTTTTTAGCCAAAATGACTGTTTTTTTGTGTTTTAGAGTGTTAAAAAGCCAGTTTTAGACAAGATAATTGCATTTCGTTACCAGTGATCTGAAAACATTTTTTGGTCAAAATGACTCTATTTTGATCTTCATGTGTCTAAAAAGCCCTTTTTAGTCAAAATAACTGCATTTGGTCACCAAAGGTCTGAAAAAAAATTTAGTCAAAATGATTGTATTTTCGTCTATTAGAGTCTTAAAATGCCGGTTTTGGACAAGATAATTGCATTTTCTAACCAAACGCTTGAAACATTTGTTTGTGTCAAAATGACTCTATTTTGGTCTCCAAGTGTCTAAAAAGCCTATTTTAGTCAAAATAAATGCATTTGGTCACCAAAGGTCTGAAAACATGTTTTTGGTCAAAAAGAATCTATTTAGGTCTCCAAAGCCTGTTTTAGTCAAAATAACTGCATTTGGTCACAAACGGTCTGAAAAAAATTTAGTCAAAATGATAGTATTTTCGTCTATTAGATTGGTCTAAATGACTCTATTTTGGTCTCCAAGTGTCTAAAAAGCCCGTTTTAGTCAAAATAACTGCATTTGGTCACCAAAGGTCTGAAAAACTTTTTTAGCCAAAATGACTGTATTTTTGTCTTTTAGAGTCTTAAAAAGCCGGTTTTGGACAAGATAATTGCATTTGGTAACCAACCGCCTGAAACATTTGTTTTGGTCAAAATGACTCTAATTTGGTCTCCAAGTGTCTAAAAAGCATTTATTTTTTTGCATTTGATCACCAAAGGTCTAAAACATTTTTTTAATATTTATTGAGTATAAACAGTACACTGAATAAATAACATGAACGGTAGACATAATCAGTTACAGAAAAACACCGCTTTTAGACAAGATAAACTACATTTGGTAACCAATGGGCCTAAAAAAAATCATTTTGGTCAAAATGATTCTATTTTGGTCTCCCAAGTGTCTAAAAAGCCTATTTTAGTCATAATAAATGCATTTGGTCACCAATGCTCTGAAAACCTTTTTTAGCCAAAATGACTGTATTTTTGTCTTTTAGAGTCTTAAAATACCGCTTTTAGACAAGATATACTACATTTGGTAACTTATGGCCTGAAAAAATGTTTTTGGTCAAAATGACTCTATTTAGGTGTCCATGTGTCTAAAAAGCCCTTTTTACTCAAAATAACTACGTTTGGTCACCAAAGGTCTGAAAAACTTTTTTAGCCAAAATTACTGTTTTTTTGTGTTTAAGAGTCTTAAAAAGCAGGTTTTAAACAAGATAATTGCATTTCGTTACCAGTGATCTGAAAACATTTTTTGGGTCAAAATGACTCTATTTTGGTCTTCATGTGTCTAAAAAGCCATTTTTAGTCAAAATAACTGCATTTGGTCACCAAAGGTCTGAAAAAAAATTTAGTCAAAATGATTGTATTTTCGTCTATTAGAGTCTTAAATGCCGGTTTTGGACAAGATAATTGCATTTTCTAACCAAACGCCTGAAACATTTGTTTGTGTCAAAATGACTCTATTTTGGTCTCCAAGTGTCTAAAAAGCCTATTTTAGTCAAAATAAATGCATTTTGTCACCAAAGGTCTGAAATACTTTTTTAGCTAAAATTACTGTATTTTTGTCTTTCAGAGTCTTAAAACGCCCTTTTAGACAAGATAATTGCATTTCGTAACAAAAGGCCTGAAAACATGTTTTTGGTCAAAATGACTCTATGTTGGTCTCCAAGTGTCTAAACAGCCTTTTTTAGTCAAAATAACTGCATTTGGTCACCAAAGGTCTGAAAACATGTTTTTGGTCAAAAAGAATCTATTTAGGTCTCCAAAGCCTGTTTTAGTCAAAATAACTGCATTTGGTCACAAACGGTCTGAAAAAAATTTAGTCAAAATGATAGTATTTTCGTATATTAGATTGGTCTAAATGACTCTATTTTGGTCTCCAAGTGTCTAAAAAGCCCTTTTTAGTCAAAATAACTGCATTTGGTAACCAACCGCCTGAAACATTTGTTTTGGTCAAAATGACTCTAATTTGGTCTCCAAGTGTCTAAAAAGCATTTATTTTTTTGCATTTGATCACCAAAGGTCTAAAACATTTTTTTAATATTTATTGAGTATAAACAGTACACTGAATAAATAACATGAACGGTAGACATAATCAGTTACAGAAAAACACCGCTTTTAGACAAGATAAACTACATTTGGTAACCAATGGGCCTAAAAAAATGTTTTTGGTCAAAATGATTCTATTTTGGTCTCCCAAGTGTCTAAAAAGCCTATTTTAGTCATAATAAAATGCATTTGGTCACCAACGCTCTGAAAACCTTTTTTAGCCAAAATGACTGTATTTTTGTCTTTTAGAGTCTTAAAATACCGCTTTTAGACAAGATAAACTGCATTTGGTAACTTATGGCCTGAAAAAATGTTTTTGGTCAAAATGACTCTATTTAGGTCTCCATGTGTCTAAAAAGCCCTTTTTACTCAAAATAACTACGTTTGGTCACCAAAGGTCTGAAAAACTTTTTTAGCCAAAATGACTGTTTTTTTGTGTTTAAGAGTCTTAAAAAGCCGGTTTTAGACAAGATAATTGCATTTCGTTACCAGTGATCTGAAAACATTTTTTTGGGTCAAAATGACTCTATTTTGTTTTCCATGTGTCTAAAAGGCCCTCTTTAGTCAAAATAACTGCATTTTGGTCACCAAAGGTCTGAAATAAAAATTTAGTAAAAATGACTGTATTTTCGTCTATTAGAGTCTTAAAAAGCCGGTTTTGGACAAGATAATTGCATTTTCTAACCAAACGCCTGAAACATTTGTTTGTGTCAAAATTACTCTATTTTGGTCTCCAAGTGTCTAAAAAGCCTATTTTAGTCAAAATAAATGCATTTTGTCACCAAAGGTCTGAAATACTTTTTTTAGCTAAAATTACTGTATTTTTGTCTTTCTGAGTCTTAAAACGCCCTTTTAGACAAGATAATTGCATTTCGTAACAAAAGGCCTGAAAACATGTTTTTGGTCAAAATGACTCTATTTTGGTCTCCAAGTGTCTAAAAAGCCTTTTTTAGTCAAAATAACTGCATTTGGTCACCAAAGGTCTGAAAACATGTTTTTGGTCAAAAAGAATCTATTTAGGTCTCCAAAGCCTGTTTTAGTCAAAATAACTGCATTTGGTCACAAACGGTCTGAAAAAAATTTAGTCAAAATGATAGTATTTTCGTATATTAGATTGGTCTAAATGACTCTATTTTGGTCTCCAAGTGTCTAAAAAGCCCGTTTTAGTCAAAATAACTGCATTTGGTCACCAAAGGTCTGAAAAACTTTTTTAGCCAAAATGACTGTATTTTTGTCTTTTAGAGTCTTAAAAAGCCGGTTTTGGACAAGATAATTGCATTTGGTAACCAACCGCCTGAAACATTTGTTTGGGTCAAAATGACTCTAATTTGGTCTCCAAGTGTCTAAAAAGCATTTATTTTTTTGCATTTGATCACCAAAGGTCTAAAACATTTTTTTAATATTTATTGAGTATAAACAGTACACTGAATAAACAACATGAACGGTAGACATAATCAGTTACAGAAAAACACCGCTTTTAGACAAGATAAACTACATTTGGTAACCAATGGGCCTGAAAAAATGTTTTTGGTCAAAATGACTCTATTTAGGTCTCCATGTGTCTAAAAAGCCCTTTTTACTCAAAATAACTACGTTTGGTCACCAAAGGTCTGAAAAACTTTTTTAGCCAAAATGACTGTTTTTTTGTGTTTAAGAGTCTTAAAAAGGCGGTTTTAGAAAAGATAATTGCATTTCGTTACCAGTGAAAACATTTTTTTGGGTCAAAATGACTCTATTTTGTTTTCCATGTGTCTAAAAGGCCCTCTTTAGTCAAAATAACTGCATTTTGGTCACCAAAGGTCTGAAATAAAAATTTAGTAAAAATGACTGTATTTTCGTCTATTAGAGTCTTAAAAAGCCGGTTTTGGACAAGATAATTGCATTTGGTAACTTACAGCCTGAAACATTTGTTTGGGTCAAAATGACTCTAATTTGGTTTCTAAAGTGTCTAAAAGCATTTATTTTTTTGCATTTGATCACCAAAGGTCTAAAACATTTTTTTAATATTTTTTGAGTATAAACAGTACACTGAATAAATAACATGAACGGTAGACATAATCAGTTACAGAAAAACACCGCTTTTAGACAAGATAAACTACATTTGGTAACCAATGGGCCTGAAAAAATGTTTTTGGTCAAAATTATTCTATTTTGGTCTCCCAAGTGTCTAAAAATCCTATTTTAGTCATAATAAATGCATTTGGTCACCAATGCTCTGAAAACCTTTTTTAGCCAAAATGACTGTATTTTTGTCTTTTAGAGTCTTAAAAGACCGCTTTTAGACAAGATAAACTACATTTGGTAACTTATGGCCTGAAAAAATGTTTTTGGTCAAAATGACTCTATTTAGGTCTCCATGTGTCTAAAAAGCCATGTTTAGTCAAAATAACTACGTTTGGTCATCAAAGGTCTGAAAAACTTTTTTAGCCAAAATGACTGTTTTTTTGTGTTTTAGAGTCTTAAAAAGCCGGTTTAAGACAAGATAATTGCATTTTCTAACCAAACGCCTGAAACATTTTTTTGTGTCAAAATGACTCTATTTTGGTCTCCAAGTGTCTAAAAAGCCTATTTTAGTCAAAATAAATGCATTTTGTCACCAAAGGTCTGAAATACTTTTTTAGCTAAAATTACTGTATTTTTGTCTTTCAGAGTCTTAAAAGACCGCTTTTAGACAAGATAAACTACATTTGGTAAATTATGGCCTGAAAAAATGTTTTTGGTCAAAATGACTCTATTTAGGTCTCCATGTGTCTAAAAAGCCATTTTTAGTCAAAATAACTACGTTTGGTCATCAAAGGTCTGAAAAACTTTTTTAGCCAAAATGACTGTTTTTTTGTGTTTTAGAGTGTTAAAAAGCCAGTTTTAGACAAGATAATTGCATTTCGTTACCAGTGATCTGAAAACATTTTTTGGTCAAAATGACTCTATTTTGATCTTCATGTGTCTAAAAAGCCCTTTTTAGTCAAAATAACTGCATTTGGTCACCAAAGGTCTGAAAAAAAATTTAGTCAAAATGATTGTATTTTCGTCTATTAGAGTCTTAAAATGCCGGTTTTGGACAAGATAATTGCATTTTCTAACCAAACGCTTGAAACATTTGTTTGTGTCAAAATGACTCTAATTTGGTTTCTAAAGTGTCTAAAAGCATTTTTTTTTTGCATTTGATCACCAAAGGTCTAAAACATTTTTTTAATATTTATTGCGTATAAACAGTACACTGAATAAATAACATGAACGGTAGACATAATCAGTTACAGAAAAACACCGCTTTTAGACAAGATAAACTACATTGGTAACCAACGGGCCTGAAAAAATGTTTTTGGTCAAAATGATTCTATTTTGGTCTCCCAAGTGTCTAAAAATCCTATTTTTAGTCAAAATAAATGCATTTGGTCACAATGCTCTGAAAACCTTTTTTAGCCAAAATGACTGTATTTTTGTCTTTTAGAGTCTTAAAATACCGCTTTTAGACAAGATAAACTGCATTTGGTAACTTATGGCCTGAAAAAATGTTTTTGGTCAAAATGACTCTATTTAGGTCTCCATGTGTCTAAAAAGCCCTTTTTAGTCAAAATAACTACGTTTGGTCACCAAAGGTCTGAAAAACTTTTTAAGCCAAAATGACTGTTTTTTGTGTTTTAGAGTGTTAAAAAGCCAGTTTTAGACAAGATAATTGCATTTCGTTACCAGTGATCTGAAAACATTTTTTTGGTCAAAATGACTCTATTTTGATCTTCATGTGTCTAAAAGCCCTTTTTAGTCAAAATAACTGCATTTGGTCACCAAAGGTCTGAAAAAAAATTTAGTCAAAATGATTGTATTTTCGTCTATTAGAGTCTTAAAATGCCGGTTTTGGACAAGATAATTGCATTTTCTAACCAAACGCTTGAAACATTTGTTTGTGTCAAAATGACTCTATTTTGGTCTCCAAGTGTCTAAAAAGCCTATTTTAGTCAAAATAAATGCATTTTGTCACCAAAGGTCTGAAATACTTTTTTAGCTAAAATTACTGTATTTTTGTCTTTCAGAGTCTTAAAACGCCCTTTTAGACAAGATAATTGCATTTCGTAACAAAAGGCCTGAAAACATGTTTTTGGTCAAAATGACTCTATTTTGGTCTCCAAGTGTCTAAAAAGCCTTTTTTAGTCAAAATAACTGCATTTGGTCACCCAAAGGTCTGAAAACATGTTTTTGGTCAAAAAGAATCTATTTAGGTCTCCAAAGCCTGTTTTAGTCAAAATAACTGCATTTGGTCACAAACGGTCTGAAAAAAATTTAGTCAAAATGATAGTATTTTCGTCTATTAGATTCGTCTAAATGACTCTATTTTGGTCTCCAAGTGTCTAAAAAGCCCGTTTTAGTCAAAATAACTGCATTTGGTCACCAAAGGTCTGAAAAACTTTTTTAGCCTAAATGACTGTATTTTTGTCTTTTAGAGTCTTAAAAAGCCGGTTTTGGACAAGATAATTGCATTTGGTAACCAACCGCCTGAAACATTTGTTTGGGTCAAAATGACTCTAATTTGGTCTCCAAGTGTCTAAAAAGCATTTATTTTTTTGCATTTGATCACCAAAGGTCTAAAACATTTTTTTAATATTTATTGAGTATAAACAGTACACTGAATAAATAACATGAACGGTAGACATAATCAGTTACAGAAAAACACCGCTTTTAGACAAGATAAACTACATTTGGTAACCAATGGCCTGAAAAAATGTTTTTGGTCAAAATGACTCTATTTAGGTCTCCATGTGTCTAAAAAGCCCTTTTTACTCAAAATAACTACGTTTGGTCACCAAAGGTCTGAAAAACTTTTTTAGCCAAAATGACTGTTTTTTTGTGTTTAAGAGTCTTAAAAAGCCGGTTTAGACAAGATAATTGCATTTCGTTACCAGTGATCTGAAAACATTTTTTGGGTCAAAATTACTCTATTTTGGTCTTCATGTGTCTAAAAAGCCCTTTTTAGTCAAAATAACTGCATTTGGTCACCAAAGGTCTGAAAAAAAATTTAGTCAAAATGATTGTATTTTCGTCTATTAGAGTCTTAAAATGCCGGTTTTGGACAAGATAATTGCACTTTCTAACCAAACGCCTGAAACATTTGTTTGTGTCAAAATGACTCTATTTTGGTCTCCAAGTGTCTAAAAAGCCTATTTTAGTCAAAAAAAAATGCATTTTGTCACCAAAGGTCTGAAATACTTTTTAGCTAAAATTACTGTATTTTTGTCTTTCAGAGTCTTAAAACGCCCTTTTAGACAAGATAATTGCATTTCGTAACAAAAGGCCTGAAAACATGTTTTTGGTCAAAATGACTCTATGTTGGTCTCCAAGTGTCTAAACAGCCTTTTTTAGTCAAAATAACTGCATTTGGTCACCAAAGGTCTGAAAACATGTTTTTGGTCAAAAAGAATCTATTTAGGTCTCCAAAGCCTGTTTTAGTCAAAATAACTGCATTTGGTCACAAACGGTCTGAAAAAAATTTAGTCAAAATGATAGTATTTTCGTATATTAGATTGGTCTAAATGACTCTATTTTGGTCTCCAAGTGTCTAAAAAGCCCTTTTTAGTCAAAATAACTGCATTTGGTAACCAACCGCCTGAAACATTTGTTTTGGTCAAAATGACTCTAATTTGGTCTCCAAGTGTCTAAAAAGCATTTATTTTTTGCATTTGATCACCAAAGGTCTAAAACATTTTTTTTAATATTTATTGAGTATAAACAGTACACTGAATAAATAACATGAACGGTAGACATAATCAGTTACAGAAAAACACCGCTTTTAGACAAGATAAACTACATTTGGTAACCAATGGGCCTAAAAAAATGTTTTTGGTCAAAATGATTCTATTTTGGTCTCCCAAGTGTCTAAAAAGCCTATTTTAGTCATAATAAAATGCATTTGGTCACCAATGCTCTGAAAACCTTTTTTAGCCAAAATGACTGTATTTTTGTCTTTTAGAGTCTTAAAATACCGCTTTTAGACAAGATAAACTGCATTTGGTAACTTATGGCCTGAAAAAATGTTTTTGGTCAAAATGACTCTATTTAGGTCTCCATGTGTCTAAAAAGCCCTTTTTACTTAAAATAACTACGTTTGGTCACCAAAGGTCTGAAAAACTTTTTTAGCCAAAATGACTTTTTTTTGTGTTTAAGAGTCTTAAAAAGCCGGTTTTAGACAAGATAATTGCATTTCGTTACCAGTGATCTGAAAACATTTTTTTGGGTCAAAATGACTCTATTTTGTTTTCCATGTGTCTAAAAGGCCCTCTTTAGTCAAAATAACTGCATTTTGGTCACCAAAGGTCTGAAATAAAAATTTAGTAAAAATGACTGTATTTTCGTCTATTAGAGTCTTAAAAAGCCGGTTTTGGACAAGATAATTGCATTTGGTAACTTACAGCCTGAAACATTTGTTTGGGTCAAAATGACTCTAATTTGGTTTCTAAAGTGTCTAAAAGCATTTTTTTTTTGCATTTGATCACCAAAGGTCTAAAACATTTTTTTAAAATTTATTGAGTATAAACAGTACACTGAATAAATAACATGAACGGTAGACATAATCAGTTACAGAAAAACACCGCTTTTAGACAAGATAAACTACATTTGGTAACCAATGGGCCTGAAAAAATGTTTTTGGTCAAAATTATTCTATTTTGGTCTCCCAAGTGTCTAAAAATCCTATTTTAGTCATAATAAATGCATTTGATCACCAATGCTCTGAAAACCTTTTTTAGCCAAAATGACTGTATTTTTGTCTTTTAGATTCTTAAAAGACCGCTTTTAGACAAGATAAACTACATTTGGTAACTTATGGCCTGAAAAAATGTTTTTGGTCAAAATGACTCTATTTAGGTCTCCATGTGTCTAAAAAGCCATGTTTAGTCAAAATAACTACGTTTGGTCATCAAAGGTCTGAAAAACTTTTTTAGCCAAAATGACTGTTTTTTTGTGTTTTAGAGTCTTAAAAAGCCGGTTTTAGACAAGATAATTGCATTTTCTAACCAAACGCCTGAAACATTTGTTTGTGTCAAAATGACTCTATTTTGGTCTCCAAGTGTCTAAAAAGCCTATTTTAGTCAAAATAAATGCATTTTGTCACCAAAGGTCTGAAATACTTTTTTTAGCTAAAATTACTGTATTTTTGTCTTTCAGAGTCTTAAAACGCCCTTTTAGACAAGATAATTGCATTTCGTAACAAAAGGCCTGAAAACATGTTTTTGGTCAAAATGACTCTATTTTGGTCTCCAAGTGTCTAAAAAGCCTTTTTTAGTCAAAATAACTGCATTTGGTCACCAAAGGTCTGAAAACATGTTTTTGGTCAAAAAGAATCTATTTAGGTCTCCAAAGCCTGTTTTAGTCAAAATAACTGCATTTGGTCACAAACGGTCTGAAAAAAATTTAGTCAAAATGATAGTATTTTCGTCTATTAGATTCGTCTAAACGACTCTATTTTGGTCTCCAAGTGTCTAAAAAGCCCGTTTTAGTCAAAATAACTGCATTTGGTCACCAAAGGTCTGAAAAACTTTTTTAGCCAAAATGACTGTATTTTTATCTTTTAGAGTCTTAAAAAGCCGGTTTTGGACAAGATAATTGCATTTGGTAACCAACCGCCTGAAACATTTGTTTGGGTCAAAATGACTCTAATTTGGTCTCCAAGTGTCTAAAAAGCATTTATTTTTTTGCATTTGATCACCAAAGGTCTAAAACATTTTTTTAATATTTATTGAGTATAAACAGTACACTGAATAAATAACATGAACGGTAGACATAATCAGTTACAGAAAAACACCGCTTTTAGACAAGATAAACTACATTTGGTAACCAATGGGCCTAAAAAAATGTTTTTGGTCAAAATGATTCTATTTTGGTCTCCCAAGTGTCTAAAAAGCCTATTTTAGTCATAATAAATGCATTTGGTCACCAATGCTCTGAAAACCTTTTTTAGCCAAAATGACTGTATTTTTGTCTTTTAGAGTCTTAAAATACCGCTTTTAGACAAGATATACTACATTTGGTAACTTATGGCCTGAAAAAATGTTTTTGGTCAAAATGACTCTATTTAGGTGTGCATGTGTCTAAAAAGCCCTTTTTAGTCAAAATAACTGCATTTGGTCACCAAAGGTCTGAAAAAAAATTTAGTCAAAATGATTGTATTTTCGTCTATTAGAGTCTTAAAAAGCCGGTTTTGGACAAGATAATTGCATTTTCTAACCAAACGCCTGAAACATTTGTTTGTGTCAAAATGACTCTATTTTGGTCTCCAAGTGTCTAAAAAGCCTATTTTAGTCAGAATAAATGCATTTTGTCACCAAAGGTCTGAAATACTTTTTTAGCTAAAATTACTGTATTTTTGTCTTTCAGAGTCTTAAAACGCCCTTTTAGACAAGATAATTGCATTTCGTAACAAAAGGCCTGAAAACATGTTTTTGGTCAAAATGACTCTATTTTGGTCTCCAAGTGTCTAAAAAGCCTTTTTTAGTCAAAATAACTGCATTTGGTCACCAAAGGTCTGAAAACATGTTTTTGGTCAAAAAGAATCTATTTAGGTCTCCAAAGCCCGTTTTAGTCAAAATAACTGCATTTGGTCACCAAAGGTCTGAAAAACTTTTTTAGCCAAAATGACTGTATTTTTGTCTTTTAGAGTCTTAAAAAGCCGGTTTTGGACAAGATAATTGCATTTGGTAACCAACCGCCTGAAACATTTGTTTGGGTCAAAATGACTCCAATTTGGTCTCCAAGTGTCTAAAAAGCATTTATGTTTTTGCATTTGATCACCAAAGGTCTAAAACATTTTTTTAATATTTATTGAGTATAAACAGTACACTGAATAAATAACATGAACGGTAGACATAATCAGTTACAGAAAAACACCGCTTTTAGACAAGATAAACTACATTTGGTAACCAATGGGCCTAAAAAAAATGTTTTTGGTCAAAATGATTCTATTTTGGTCTCCCAAGTGTCTAAAAAGCCTATTTTAGTCATAATAAATGCATTTGGTCACCAATGCTCTGAAAACCTTTTTTAGCCAAAATGACCGTATTTTTGTCTTTTAGAGTCTTAAAATACCGCTTTTAGACAAGATATACTACATTTGGTAACTTATGGCCTGAAAAAATGTTTTTGGTCAAAATGACTCTATTTAGGTGTCCATGTGTCTAAAAAGCCCTTTTTACTCAAAATAACTACGTTTGGTCACCAAAGGTCTGAAAAAAAATTTAGTCAAAATGATTGTATTTTCGTCTATTAGAGTCCTAAAAAGCCGGTTTTGGACAAGATAATTTCATTTTCTAACCAAACGCCTGAAACATTTGTTTGTGTCAAAATGACTCTATTTTGGTCTCCAAGTGTCTAAAAAGCCTATTTTAGTCAAAACAAATGCATTTTGTCACCAAAGGTCTGAAATACTTTTTTTTAGCTAAAATTACTGTATTTTTGTCTTTCAGAGTCTTAAAACACCCTTTTAGACAAGGTAATTGCATTTCGTAACAAAAGGCCTGAAAACATGTTTTTGGTCAAAATGACTCTATTTTGGTCTCCAAGTGTCTAAAAAGCCTTTTTTAGTCAAAATAACTGCATTTGGTCACCAAAGGTCTGAAAAACTTTTTTTTAGCCAAAATGACTATATTTTTGTCTTTTAGAGTCTCAAAACGCCGCTTTTAGACAAGATAACTGCATTTGGTAACCAATGGCCTGAAACATTTGTTTGGGTCAAAATGACTATTTTGGTCTCCAAGTGGCTAAAAAGACTTTTTTAGTCAAAATAACTGCATTTGGTCACCAAAGGTCTGAAAAACATTTTTACCCAAAATGACTGTATTTTATCTTTTAAAGTCTCAAACCATCGCTTTTAGACAAGATAGCTGCATTTGGTAACCAATGGCCTGAAAACGTGTTTTTGGTCAAAATGACTCTATTTAGGTCTCCAAGTGTCTAAAAAGCCCATTTTAGTATAAAATAACTACGTTTGGTCACCAAAGGTCTGAAAAACATTTTTACCCAAAATGACTGTATTTTTATCTTTTAGAGTCTCAAACCATCGCTTTTAGACAAGATAACTGCATTTGGTAACCACTGGCCTGAAAAAATGTTTTTGGTCAAAATGACTCTATTTAGGTCTACAAGTGTCTTAAAAGCCCTTTTTAGTCAAAAAAACTACGTTTGGTCCCAAAGGTCTGAAAAACTGCTTTAGCCAAAAAGACTGTATTTTTGTCTTTTAGAGTCTTAAAAAGCCGGTTTTAGACAAGATAATTGCATTTCGTAACCAGTGATATGAAAACATTTTTTGGGTCAAAATGACTCTATTTTGTTCTCCATGTGTCTAAAAAGCCCTTTTTAGTCAAAATAACTGCATTTTGGTCACCAAAGGTCTGAAATAAAAATTAAGTAAAAATGACTATATTTTCGTCAATTAGAGTCTTAAAAAGTCGGTTTTGGACAAGATAATTGCATTTGGTAACTTACAGCCTGAAACATTTGTTTGGGTCAAAATGACTCTAATTTGGTTTCTAAAGTGTCTAAAAGCATTTATTTTTTTGCATTTGATCACCAAAGGTCTAAAACATTTTTTTAATATTTATTGAGTATAAACAGTACACTGAATAAATAACATGAACGGTAGACATAATCAGTTACAGAAAAACACCGCTTTTAGACAAGATAAACTACATTTGGTAACCAATGGGCCTGAAAAAATGTTTTTGGTCAAAATTATTCTATTTTGGTCTCCCAAGTGTCTAAAAATCCCATTTTAGTCATAATAAATGCATTTGGTCACCAAAGCTCTGAAAACCTTTTTTAGCTAAAATGACTGTATTTTTGTCTTTTAGAGTCTTAAAAAACCGCTTTTAGACAAGATAAACTACATTTGGTAACTTATGGCCTGAAAAAATGTTTTTGGTCAAAATGACTCTATTTAGGTCTCCATGTGTCTAAAAAGCCCTTTTTCGTCAAAATAACTACGTTTGGTCATCAAAGGTCTGAAAAACTTTTTTAGCCAAAATGACTGTTTTTTTGTGTTTTAGAGTCTTAAAAAGCCGGTTTTAGACAAGATAATTGAATTTCGTTACCAGTGATCTGAAAACATTTTTTGGTCAAAATGACTCTATTTTGGTCTTCATGTGTCTAAAAAGCCCTTTTTAGTCAAAATAACTGCATTTGCTCACCAAAGGTCTGAAAAAAAATTTAGTCAAAATGATTGTATTTTCGTCTATTAGAGTCTTAAAATGCCGGTTTTGGACAAGATAATTGCATTTTCTAACCAAACGCCTGAAACATTTGTTTGTGTCAAAATGACTCTATTTTGGTCTCCAAGTGTCCAAAGGTCTGAAATACTTTTTTAGCTAAAATTACTGTATTTTTGTCTTTCAGAGTCTTAAAACGCCCTTTTAGACAAGATAATTGCATTTCGTAACAAAAGGCCTGAAAACATGTTTTTGGTCAAAATGACTCTATTTTGGTCTCCAAGTGTCTAAAAAGCCTTTTTTAGTCAAAATAACTGCATTTGGTCACCAAAGGTCTGAAAACATGTTTTTGGTCAAAAAGATTCTATTTAGGTCTCCAAAGCCTGTTTTAGTCAAAATAACTGCATTTGGTCACAAACGGTCTGAAAAAAATTTAGTCAAAATGATAGTATTTTCGTCTATTAGATTCGTCTAAATGACTCTATTTTGGTCTCCAAGTGTCTAGAAAGCCCGTTTTAGTCAAAATAACTGCATTTGGTCACCAAAGGTCTGAAAAACTTTTTTAGCCAAAATGACTGTATTTTTGTCTTTTAGAGTCTTAAAAAGCCGGTTTTGGACAAGATAATTGCATTTGGTAACCAATCGCCTGAAACATTTGTTTGGGTCAAAATGACTCTAATTTGGTCTCCAAGTGTCTAAAAAGCATTTATTTTTTTGCATTTGATCACCAAAGGTCTAAAACATTTTTTTAATATTTATTGAGTATAAACAGTACACTGAATAAATAACATGAACGGTAGACATAATCAGTTACAGAAAAACACCTCCTTTAGACAAGATAAACTACATTTGGTAACCAATGGGCCTAAAAAAATGTTTTTGGTCAAAATGATTCTATTTTGGTCTCCCAAGTGTCTAAAAAGCCTATTTTAGTCATTATAAAATGCATTTGGTCACCAATGCTCTGAAAACCTTATTTAGCCAAAATGACTGTATTTTTGTCTTTTAGAGTCTTAAAATACCGCTTTTGGACAAGATAAACTGACTGCATTTTTTTTTTTTTTTCCTTCTCTTCTCTCCTGCCATACGCTGAGGGGCTCTCTCCTACCCTCATATCGATGTGAACTGTGTGGGGGGACTGAGGGAAGGGGGGTCGGGGGGGAAGGAGGGAGGGGGAGGGAGGGGAAGGGAGGTAAGCTATACAAAGGAAGTAGGATAGCCCCCCCAAAGCCGGAATGTCCTTCCAATTGAGGAAGGAGATATATCGTGCTAACCCACTAGAGCACCACCCCAAAGGAAATGGGTATCAGGGAGAATGACCCAAAGAAACAACTAAATACCCTAAGATCAAAAGCTGATCAAAAGAATATCAATATGAGACGGAGAGGGACGGAGGTGGGGGGGAGGGGGGGGGGAGGGAGAGAGATGGGAGGAAGGGAAGGGACAGGGAAACTCTCCATTGCCTAAAAGGAAAAGAAATTTTAAAAGTTTGTCAGACTAACAACATTGGTAGTATGCTGTCAGCAGAATTTAAATCGATCCGGCGCCTCCGTGTTCGAGGAGGAGCTGGACCGAGCAGGAAAAATAAAAATGAATGATGAACAACTAAAAATAATAACATACAATGTAAGAGGATTAAATTCCCATATAAAAAGGTATAAAATATTGGAAGAGTTGAGGAGAGAAGCAGCAAATATCGCTTTTTTGCAGGAAACGCACATCTCTCTCCACTCGAATATAAAACTTTTTTCTAAACACTTTCCTAAATGGTATTACGGGGACTCACCAATAGAGCGTGCAAGAGGAGTAGCAATAGGAATAGCTGGAAATATAGAATTCTCCCTAGATGAAATGAAAACAGATCCGAATGGTCGATACATTTTTCTTAAGGGACAAATAAGGGGGATGGAGCTGACATTAGCCAATATCTATAACCCAAACAAAAAACCAAGTGAATATCTGGGGAGAATCCTGTATGACCTAGAGAGCTTTAAAAAAGGCTATCTGATAATGGCAGGAGATATAAATTTTTGTATAGACCCAAGCGTCGACAGTACATCGGGTGTAAGGATGCTGGGAGAACAAAAACTAAGGAAAATAAGGGCAAAGTTACACCAGAGTCAATTAGTAGATGCATGGAGGGTTCAACATCCAAAAAAAAGAGATTATACTTACTATTCCTCAATACACTCGATGTACTCAAGACTGGATTACTTTTTTATTGACCACCGCCTATTGGAATTTATAGAAACTACAGAAATAGGTACAACCACATTGTCAGACCACGCTCCCCTAACCTTAACAATTAAGACACCGACCCACCACAAAAGTATGGGAACATGGAGGTTAAACGAAGAACTAATTCTAGAGGAAGAAATAGGAAATAGACTAGAAAAAGAACTAGAGTTATATTTTCAAAAGAATGACACGCCAGAAATATCATCCGCTATACTCTGGGAAGCACACAAAGCGTATATCCGAGGAATATTAATATCCAGTGCATCAAGAAAAAAGAAAGAGAGGTCCAATCAAATCAATACACTCATAAGAGAAATATACGATCTAAAACAAAAACATAAAAAAGAATTTAAAAAAGAAATAGAGAAAAACCTTATAATTAAAAGAGATGAATTAAAAGATCTATTGGAAGAAGTATCTAGAAATCATTTCAATAAGATAGCTAGATACAGATACAAATTTGGAAATAAACCAGGGAAATCCCTAGCAAGATTACTGAGGAAGAAAAAATCAAAAAATTACATAGAAAAAATTAAAAACAGTAAAAACGAAACAGTTAATTCAACTACAGAAATAGCTAAAGCGTTTCATGCCTTTTATAGTGCTTTATACAACGTCCGGAAGGAAGAAACCTCAAAAATAAGACAGGAAAGAATAATAAATATCCAAAAATATATTGAGGAAGCAAACCTGCCCAAAATCCCAGAAGATAAATTGGAACTTCTCGATGCTCCAATTACTGAAAATGAAATAAGAGAAGCATTAAAAACCACTCAAAATGGAAGGAGTCCGGGTCCGGATGCATACACAATAAAGTATTACAAAAGATTTAAAGAAATATTAATACCAAAAATGCAAGAATACCTGAATAAAATAGGGAAGGAAGAACTAAGAGAAGAATCTCTAATGGCATATATAACGGTCATACCGAAAGAAGAGAAAGATCAAACACTTTGCTCTAGTTATAGGCCAATTGCGTTATTAAACGCAGACACAAAATTATTTGCGAAAATCTTGGCAACGAGATTAAAAGAATTACTAAAAACGTGGATCCATCCGGACCAGACCGGATTCGTTCCAGGTAGAGAAGGGAAGGATAATGTGATACGCACCCTGCTTCTTCTACAGAAAACAAAAAAACATGAGACCCCCTCCATCCTATTATCAATTGATGCCGAAAAGGCTTTTGATAGGGTGGACTGGGACTTCATGAAAGAAACCATAAAAAATTTAGGGATTGGGTTAAGAATGAGGCAATGGATAGAGGCATTATATAACAACCCCACGGCAAAAATCAAAATAAACGGAAGTCTATCAGAGAAATTTGGAATGAGTAATGGGACGAGACAGTGGTGATCGCCTACGGCCACATCACCCTGAAAGCGCCCGATCTCATCTGATCTCAGAAGTTAAGCAGGGTCGGGCCTGGTTAGTAGCTGGATGGGAGACTGCCTGGAAATACCAGGTGCTGTAGGCTTTTGGCTTTTCCTTTATTTGTTTGCTTTCTTTTTGTTTCTGCTGAGGTGCCATCTTGCCATGGCCAAGTTCAAAGGGGTCGAGGGTGGCAGTGGTGATCGCCTATGGCCACATCACCCTGAACACGCCCAAGCTCGTCTGATCTCAGAAGCTAAGCAGGGTCTTGCTTGGTTAGAACCTGGATGGGAAACCGCCTGGGAATACCAGGTGCTGTAGGCTTTTGGCTTTTCCTTTATTCGTTGGCTTTCTTTTTGTTTCTCCTGAGGTGCCATCTTGCCATGGCAAATTTCAAAGGGGTCGAGGGTGGCAGTGGTGATTGCCTACGGGAATACCAGGTGCTGTAAGGCTTTTGGCTTTTCCTTTTTTTTTTTATTTAAAATTTTGTAATATAACACGTGAGTATCAACAACAGAAAAGGTACAATTAAATACAGACATTATGCAAATTAGGGCAGGGCGGTCCAGAGTCAAAAGAGCATGGAAACTGATGGGGAATGTGAGAGTGGGGGAAAGTTCTTGGGCGAGTCCTGGAACGTAAATGTATATTGATCCATAGAGGGGTCGGATTTGGAGAAGGAGTACTTGACGTAATTGTCCCATTTCTGTAGAAATGATTTCCGTGAGGATGGGGCTGAAAAATCCGCGTTGAGGCGGTCAATGGAAAGAAGTGTGGAAAGCTCTTATCTGACCCGGAAAACTAAGGGGGGAGTCGTGGAGATCCAATTAGTTAGGATTGTCCTTCTGGCCACCAGTAAACAGGTCAGGATCCACAGACGATGTGGCAAGGCAGGGGTGCTAGACCACTTTTGGAGGCGTTTGTCCCATTAACCGAACAGGAGCAATATAGGGTCTTTGGGTATGTGCCACTTCGTCACTCCCTGATGAAGGTCAGTACCTGGTCCCAGAATGTCGTGATATAGGGACAGGACCAGAACTTGTGGCAAAGAGAAGGTCGTTCCGCGGAACATAACGGACAATTATGAGCATCCTGAATCGTTTTGTTTAGAGGTACATTAGGTATTCACACAGTATACAGAAGTAAGTGTCGGCATGTATAGGCCCCAAAAATTAGCTCACATGGGTTTACCTGACAGCTAAGTATGTAGTATTTGGAGGCTGAAGGTACATTAGGCATTCACAGGATACAGATGTAAGTGTCGGCCTGTATAGTCCCCAAAAATTAGCCCACATGGGTTTAACTGACAGCTAAGAACGTAGTATTCTGTAGCTCAAGGTACATTAGGCATTCACAGTATACAGAAGTAAGTGTCAGCCTTTATAGACCCCAAAAATTAGCTCACATAGGTTTAACTGACAGCAAGGAACGTAGTATTTAAAGGATGGAAGTACATTAGGCATTCACAGGATATAGAAGTAAGTGTCGGCCTGTATAGGCCCCAAAAATTAGCTCACATGGGTTTAACTGACACCAAAGAACATAGTGTATTTGATGGCTGGAGGTACATCAGGCATTGACACTATACAGAAGTAAGTGTCGGCCTGTTTTGGTCCCAAAAATTAGCTCACATAGGTTTAACTGACAGCAAAGAACGTATTATTGGATGGCTAGAGGTACATCAGGCATTCACACAGTATACAGAAGCAAGTGTCGGCCTGTATAGGCCCCAAAAATTAGCTCCCATGGGTTTACCTGACTGCTAAGAATTTAGTATTCTGTGGCTAAAGGTACATTAGGCATTCACAGGATGCAGAAGTAAGTAGAAAATGTTAGGTGCCGACCCTAAATGCCAGTAAGCCAAGAAAGGTCCTGCCACATCCCTAAGGACATATGAGAAAAAAGTGTATCAAGTGGTATTGGTGTTCCAATACACAAGACCCTAAATGAGCCCCACAGGGAACTGTGTATTCTGAGGAAACACCCAACCTGGGACTTTGTAGGCAGGAGTTACTTGGCATGAATAGATAAATAAAAGACCAATTTAAAATATAATGATTTTATTAATACATGTGTACAAAATTGTTAAAAAAGACACAGATGCAAAGACATCAAAAGACAGTCAATATAGAAAATATGTAATACATAAAATTATGAACCATATCCTAGAGTAGTGGGGTCACCCAGGTCCAACATGTTTCGCCGACTCTGCAGACTCTGACTTAAAAAGGCTTTTTAGACACTTGGAGACCAAAATAAAGTCATTTTGACCAAGAACTTTTTTCAGGCCATTGGAGCCCAAATGGCCGGTTTTAGACAAATCAAGTCTAAAAGCGGCTTTTTAAGGCTCTAAAAGACAAAAATACAGTCATTTTGCCAAACAAATTTCAGACCTTTGGTGACCAAATGCCGTTATTTTGACTAACAAAAGGTTTTTAGACACTTGGAGACCAAAATAGAGTCATTTTGACCAAACATTTTTTTCAGGCCATTGGAGCCAAATGTCTTAAATCTTGTCTAAAACCGGCTTTTTAAGGCTCTAAAAGACAAAAATATAGTCATTTTGACTAAATTTTTTTTCTGACCTTTGGTGACCAAATGCACTTATTTTGACTAAAAAAGGATTTTAAGACACTTGGAGACCAAAATAGAGTAATTTTGACCGAAAATATCTTTTCAGGCCATTGGAGCCCAAATGGCCGGTTTTAGACAAATCAAGTCTAAAACCGGCTTTTTAAGGCTCTAAAAGACAAAAATACAGTCATTTTGCCAAACAAATTTCAGACCTTTGGTGACCAAATGCCGTTATTTTGACTAACAAAAGGTTTTTAGACACTTGGGGACCAAAATAGAGTCATTTTGACCAAAACATTTTTTTCAGGCCATTGGAGCCAAATGTCTTAAATCTTGTCTAAAACCGGCTTTTTAAGGCTCTAAAAGACAAAAATATTTTGACTAAATTTTTTTTCTGACCTTTGGTGACCAAATGCACTTATTTTCACTAAAAAAGGATTTTAAGTCACTTGGAGACCAAAATAGAGTAATTTTGACCGAAAATATCTTTTCAGGCCATTGGAGCCCAAATGGCCAGTTTTAGACAAATCTTGTCTAAACCCGGCTTTTTAAGGCTCTAAAAGACAAAAATACAGTCATTTTGACTAAAAAAGTTTTTCAGACCTTTGGTGACCAAATGCAGTTATTTTGACTAAAAAAAAGGCTTTTTAGACACTTGGAGACCAAAATAGTTATTTTAACCAAAAAAATTTTCAGGCCATTGGAGCCAAATGTCTAAAATCTTGTCTAAAACCGGCTTTTTAAGGCTCTGAAAGACAAAAATTGACAGCTAAGAACGTAGTATTCTGTGGCTGAAGGTACATTAGGCATTTACAGGATAAAGAAGTAAGTGTCGGCCATAAAAGGCCCCAAAAATTAGCCCAAATGGGTTTACCTGACAGCTAAGAATGTAGTATTCTGTGGCTGAAGGTACATTAGGCATTAACAGGATAAAGAAGTAAGTGTCGGCCATAAAAGGCCCCAAAAATTTGCCCACATCAGTTTACCTGACAACTAAGAACGTAGTATTTGGTGGCTGGAGGTACATTAGGCATTCACACAGTATACAGAAGTAAGTTAAGGTGCTCCTAAGGACACTCCAAACACTGATATCCCCGTGCAGGAAGTACCACCACCAAAGGTAAAGGTTGGCCTCTTACCACAATGATTTGACCCCCATGACAGAGATCAAAAACAGCATATTTCAACCTCCACTGGCAAATCCTGCACCGGCTCACTCTCTGATCACATCCACTTCCTCACAGATAGTTATAACATGTAAAGAGGGAAACAACTGCCATAGTGTAGTACCATTAAACAACTTTATTGGACGCAATTCTCAAAGTGGCAACTCACATTTGGCTGTAGTTTGTATGGCGTGTTTAAATCAGGGTGTCCTCGAGGCTCGATTCCTGCTGAAAAAATTCCTGCTCGATTCCTCCGTGGTCTCAGCGTGACGCACCGCAGGCTCCTCCTATGCGTTTCGTCAGAGACTGACGTCGTCAGGGGGTGTGGCCTGCAGTGAACGTCCACAATTTATGCACTGACGGAGATGGATAGGAGGGGCAATAGACAGGTTCCGGATCCCGGAAGAAAGACACTTGCGTGTCAGCGACCGCAACCGGCATTTCACAAGAAGAGACATCCGGACTTAGAATGCGGTTCACGTGCGTACCAACGTCCGGAACCAAACATTAACTGGATGTCACATTAAGAGTCAATCAAGACCAATATTAGCACTCATACAATATTCAGTGCAAAATAAATCTTATGCAGATGGCTACAGCATATGTAAGCCCAATTGAGCTAAACACACAAGTATCCATTAGCTTTGCATGATTAGATGGTCACAATGGACCACAGTGGAAACCGGCGCCATCTCTCAGCAGAAATAAAAAAAATCGGGAGACTCCGACCACACCGCCAAATACAACACTAATACATTAAAGATATATTAGCAATATTACCAATCATAAATCTAAAATACATGATCTTAAATAAAAACATATTAAAAAGGCCTCTCAAAAAGAAAATACAGATAAAAACACATGAACTCATTTGTTATAGGCTAAATGGTAACTAGTATACAGGCAATCTACCTTCAAACTATGAATTATGAATTATTGATGAAGGAATTGATGTCCCAATCAATATTGAGCCCGTGAGGGGCATAGGATTTGAGGCAGTAAATCCAACTGGTCTCCAACTGGGAGACCCCTCTCGTCAGATTGCTACCCCTCCAATTACCCGGGAATTTATCAATCCCCATAAAAATAGTGCCACTAGGATCTTTATTATGGCAGAGAGCATAGTGCCTCGACACGCTATGTTTAGGGAAAGCTTTTATAATATTAGCCACATGCTCGTTTAACCGTACATGCAGCTTGCGTATCGTGCGGCCCACGTATTCCAAACCACATGGGCAACGCAAAAGATACACGACATAGCGTGTAGAGCATGTAATGAATGGGCCAGGAGAAACAAAAAGAAACCCAAAGAATAAAGGAAAAGCCAAAAGCCTACAGCACCTGGTATTCCCAGGTGGTCTCCCATCCAGGTACTAACCAGGCCCGGCCCTGCTTAGCTTCCGAGATGAGGCGCATTCAAGGTGAGACCGAAATACAGTAATTTTGACCACAAAAAAATTTTCAGACCATTGGAGACAAAATACAGTAATCTTGTCTAAAACCGGCTTTTTAAAACTCTAAAAGACAAAAATAAAGTAATTTTGACTAAAATAATTTTTTCAGACTTTTGGTGACCAAATGCAGTTATTTTGACTAATAAAAGGCTTTTAAGACACTTGGAGACCAAAATAGAGTCATTTTGACCAATAACATTTTCAGGGCTTTGGAGAGCAAAATGCAGCGATCTTGACTAAAACCGGCTTTTTAAGACTCTAAAATACAAAAATACAGTCATTTTGAATAAAAAATGTTTCATTCACAGGATACAGAAGTAAGTGTCGGCCGTAAAAGGCCCCAAAAATTAGCCCACATGGGTTTACCTGACAGCTAAGAACGTAGTGTTTGGTGGCTGAAGGTATATTAGGCATTCACAGGGTACAGAAGTAAGTGTCGGCCTGTATAACCCCAAAAATTAGCCCACATTGGTTTAATTGACAGCTAAGAACGTAGTATTCTTTGGCTGAATGTATATTAGGCATTCACTGGATACAGAAGTAAGTGTCGGCCATAAAAGGCCCCAAAAAATAGCCCACATGGGTTTACCTGACAGCTAAGAATGTAGTATTCTGTGGCTGAAGGTACATTAGGCATTTACAGGATAAAGAAGTAAGTGTCGGCCATAAAAGGCCCCACAAAATTAGCCCAAATTGGTTTACCTGAAAGCTAAGAACCTAGTATTCTGTGGCTGATGGTACATTAGGCATTCACAGGGTACAGAAGTAAGTGACGGCCTGTATAGGCAACAAAAATTAGCCCAAATGGGTTTACCTGACAGCTAAGAATGTAGTATTCTGTGGCTGAAGGAACCTTAGGCATTCACAGGATAAAGAAGTAAGTGTCGGCCATAAAAGGCCCCAAAAATTAGCCCACATCAGTTTACCTGACAACTAAGAACGTAGTATTTGGTGGCTTGAGGTACATTAGGCATTCACACAGTATACAGAAGTAAGTGTCGGACTGTATAGGCCCCAAAAATTAGCTCACATGGGTTTAACTGACAGCAAAGAATGTAGTGTATTTGATGGCTGGTGGTACATTAGGCATTCACAGTAGACAGAAGTAAGTGTCGGCCTGTATAGGCCCCAAATATTAGCTCACATGGGTTTAACTGACAGCACAGAACGTAGTATTTGATGGCTGGAGGTACATTAGGCTTTCACAGGATACAGAAGTAAGTGTCAGCCTGTATAGGCCCCAAAACCTAGCTCACATGGGTTTAACTGACAGCAAATAACATAGTGTATTTGATGGCTGAAGGTACATTAGGCATTCACAGTATACAGAAGTAAGTGTCGGACTGTATAGGCCCCAAAAATTAGCTCACATGGGTTTCACTGACAGCAAAGAACGTAGTGTATTTGATGGCTGGAGGTACATTAGGCATTCACAGTAGAGTGAAGTAAGTGTCGGCCTGTATAGGCCCCAAACATTAGCTCACATGGGTTTAACTGACAGCACAGAACGTAGTATTTGATGGCTGGAGGTACATTAGTCTTTCACAGGATACAGAAGTAAGGGTCAGCCTGTATAGGCCCCAAAACTTAGTTTGCATGGGTTTAACTGACAGCAAAGAACATAGTGTATTTGGTGGCTGAAGGTACATTAGGCATTCACAGTATACAGAAGTAAGTGTCGGCCTGTTTAGGCCCCAAAAAATAGCTCACATGGGTTTTACTGACAGCAAAGAACTTAGTATTTGATGGCTAGAGGTAAATTAGGCATTCACACAGGAGAAACAAAAAGAAAGCCAACAAATAACCTGAGGTGCCATCTTGCCATGGCCAAGTTCAAAGGGGTCGAGGGTGGCAGTGTTGATTGCCTACGGCCACATCACCCTGAACGCGCCGAATCTCGTCTGATCTCAGAAGCTAAGCAGGGTCGGGCCTGGTTAGTACCTGGATGGGAGACCGCCTGTGTAGCGGAGCAGTAGTTTAATCTACATTGGCTCTGCTGGTAGATAGGAAAACAGGTAATAATCCAACTAGGCAGGTACAGCATGCAACAATCCAGGTAGCGTTATACAATCCTTCCCTCCCAAGAACTAGACGACACATAGGCTCGGAGTCATCTCAGAATGCCTTGTTTATTGAAAACATAAGAGATCTACACTCTGCCAAAACCCCCTCCCTCTTCGAGTCATTCCACACAAACACACATCCCATAATATGCTTACAAAAAAACAAAGAGGAGAAGCGCTCTAAGTGCAGACAGTTTATTCATACATATAAGACAATGTGTGTGGTAACTCACAAGACATGAATGAAGGTCAGGCTGTGTGACACCATTAGATCTTAGGACATCCTCTGGGGGGAGGGGGGTTGTAACATCCACTCCAAGGCGCCGTCCATAGCTGAGTCAATGTTGATGGGAGGAAAGAAAGCCGGCTGCCTCCCGCCTCAGTGTACGGTGTGTGGTCAGATGGAGATGACCGGCGGCTGCAAAGTTCCGTAGGAGGATGTTAGGGCCAGTCAGGTAGGAGTCACCCCCAGATCGCTTGAAGGTAGCGAAGAAATATCCTTCCCTGTTATGATCAATGAACTTGAGACGGCTCCCCTTACATCAGCCCTCCCCCCTGTGTCTTTTTTAGAGGGGAGCCCACTGACCAAAATCAGAAAGAAAAAAAGAAAACTATTAGACGAGGATGTAGAGGAGGTAAGCGAACTACCAAAAACAAACACCAAACAGCGGAGACTATAAAGATTTTTAACTTGTCCTCTGTTCCATTAAATCAAGATGACCTATCTCTCCTACACAAAGGCTTAAGTTTTGCTCCCACCTCTTTTCCCAACTCTTTTCAATTATTTCAAGACCTGAACAAATTCATACGGAATCTCACATTAAAACGTTATTTTAATATAAAGTCCAAACAAGCTGACAATACCCCCCTCGTGGATAAAGCTGAAAGTAATGTATTTACTTCCATAGAGGAAGCCATCCCTGGAAGTCCTTTTAGCACTTATGATCCGGGTGAGAGTGAAGATTTGGATCCGGATATGTTGTTATTCACACAGCATCTCCCAGAGTCGCCACGCTTTGTCCATACTGACCTACGTCCTAAATCAGTTTTTTACCCTTAAGCGATTATCTGACAATCCCGATCTTATTATAAGATCCGCGGACAATCGGTACAATCGGCGTTACTGAATAAAGTGATAAATAAAGATGAGGCAGCTTTCCTAAAAAAGGACCATTATAACACCCCTTACTTTTATCACTTACCAAAGGTCCACAAAGACCCTTTACATCCTCCAGGTAGACCCATTGTAGCAGCAATGGACAGTGTGACCAGTGGTCTCTCACAGTTCATTGACGTCTTCCTGCAACCTTTGGCCCAAAGCCTGCAATCATATATACGCGATTCAGGTCACTTATTAGAACAAATCATTCCGTATAGATGGGAAAATAGTTACATCTGGCTATCGTTGGACGTCAGTTCGTTATATACCTCCATTCCCCACAATATAGGCTTACAAGCCATACAACATTTTCTCCTTCAAGACTCCTCCTTACACCATGATCAAGTGTCTTTTATCTTGGAAGCAACACAATTTTGTTTAACTCACAATTATTTTCAGTTTGAGGACACTTTTTATTTACAGATAAATGGGACAGCCATGGGAGCTAATTTTGCTCCGTCCTATGCAAATCTGACCATGGGTTTCTGGGAGTCTAGATACATCTGGCGGAATAACCCTTTTGCCCAGCACATTGTTTTCTTTGGGCGGTACATAGACGATATTATCGTCATTTGGGATGGCTCCGCCTCCCAAATCGACGATTTTGTCACCCACTGCAATAATAACACCCTAGGCCTTTCCTTTACCTCAGTCTCACATCCAGACTCTATGCCGTTTCTAGATTTGGAACTTGGACATGAGTCACATCACATATATGCCAAAAACTACAATAAACCTACCTGTGGAAACTCCTATCTTCATTACAATAGTTGCCATCACCCCCAATGGACAAATAATATACCTAAAGGTCAGTTCTGTCGGTTGAGACAGAACTGTACTAGGAGGGACCTTGATTATGTAGCCCAAAGCGAACATCTAAAGAAAAAAATTTCTGAAAAAGGCTACCCCGACGATTTGGTCAATTCAGCTTATGAAGCTTATCTTCCAGGGAAACTCCCCAGTTCCAAAGCCAGAGATGAACATCATCCGGTTCGATTTATCACTAGGTTTCATTGCCATTATAAAAAAATGGAAAAAATTCTATCCAAACATTGGGGTATTTTAAAACAGGACCCCCATCTTAATTCTGTCATCTTAGAGAAACCAAAAGTGACATACAGGAGGGCCACTACTTTAAAAAACAAGATTGCGCCAAGCAAATTGAAAAACATCAAGGCTACCAATCACTTGCCCTGGATGATCCCGCTGAAAGGCATGTACGCATGTAAGAAAAAATTATGCAAAATGTGCACCTTTGTGAGACATGGCCAAAAAGACTTTACACATAATGGTAAAACTTACGTCTTAGATAATTTTTACAACTGCTCTACTGAGTATGTTGTCTATTGTTTAATATGCCCGTGTCAGTTTCTTTATGTGGGTCGTACCATCAGACCAGTAAGGCAACGGTTTGAGAAACACCACCGTCTCATTGAAGGTGGGAGTGACCTTCATAGTGTCCCGCGACACTTTTTAGAAGTCCATGGAAAATCGACTGAGGGATTAAAAATTTGGGTCATTGAATCCATCTCGAAAGATTTACCAGAAGGAGAACGTTTTTCCAAATTATGCATGCGTGAAACCTTTTGGATATACACATTAAATGTTCTCGCCCCTCGAGGATTGAACGAGGAACTAGACGTACATACCATTCTATAATTGAGGTTTCTTTCCTCCCTCTCCTCCTTCGTTCCAACTAATACAATGGTTTCTTTTTATCCCTTTTTAATGACCTTATATGGGGCGTGGTCTTGACATGGCGGAGTAGAGCTGCACGCTAGCTGAGCTCCCGGGATCTCCCCCGCCCCGCCGACATACACGGAGCTAACAAGGGAGAGATGACTCTGACAAAGAAAAGGAGAACCAAGGGATCAGTTAAGAAAAACAGCGTACCTAAACCTGAAGGCGAGATCCTGCAGTTTTTCCCGGTTACAACCCCCTCAGGGTCCAAGATGGCCGCGCCTCGTGGCCGGCACGCTATAGCGATGGATACAGCCAACGAGAGCGCACCGAGGGATGAGAGCACAGGTCTAGTACATCCCACCATGCCGGAGACCTCGGGGGTAGACGCCGATACCCCGGGTGTGCATGGAGGTGAAGAGGGAGTGCTGGCACTGAGGGTTGATGCGGAGCTAAGAGCACTGCGGCAGGCACTGCCTACTAAAGCGGACATCGCTGCAATGGTTACCCGGCTGGAGGAAAAACATCAAGCAGCCGTTAATGAGGTGAGAGGAGAGATCCAGGAGACGGCGCAGAGAGTGGCGGTGAATGAGAGTGCCATAGCTACCCTGGAAGGGCGGGTAAGAGCTTTGGAGTCCCATTCCAAACTACACTTAGAGGCAGAAATATCCCTACAATTGCGTATGGAGGAGTTGGAGGATAGAAGCCGACGTAATAACTTAAGGCTAAGAGGTATTCCAGAGGCTATAGACACGGAAAATTTAGAGGTGGTTGTAAAAGACATTTTTCAAAAGACCCTTGGGGAAATGTATCCTACTAGATTACAACTTGATAGGGTCCATCGTGCCCTAGGGCCCCGAGCTGCCGATCCAGATAGACCTCGAGACGTTGTATGTAGGATTCATCATTATGTGGACAAGGAACTAATTGTGCGTATGGCCTGGGAAAAGGGCTCAGTGGATTTAAAGGGGGTACCCATTAAAATACTTCCAGATTTGTCTAAGGCCACACTGCAAAGACGAGCCATTCTCCGACCCATACTAGATAAAGCCAGACAACTGGGACTGAAGTATAGATGGGGTTTCCCATTGTCCGTCACTTTCCGTAATGCACAAAGCTCTTTTACCTTACGCGTGTTAAGTGACCTCTCAAGCCTTTTCACATTTATGGGAATAGAGCCTATACAAGTACCGAACTGGTTAACCTTTTCTCCCAATACAAGTAGGAGCAGAGATATGATACCTCCTGGAAAGAAGCAATAGACATACCAAGAATAAAGACATTTGCCTGAGACTCTTAGGGGGATGGGGGGAGAGGACCGTGTGCCCTTAAAAAGAAAAGAAGGAAGGAATTGAGAGTCTCTGCTCTTCAGTCCCTTCTTACCCTTTTTTGTCGTCTTTTGGAGGTGTCTAGGGGGATACAGTATTATGGGACGATACCTTTTCCCCCTTATTTTTCCCTTTTTTTTTTTTTTTCCCCCTATTTTTCTTTTTTTTTTTTCCCTTTTGGTGGAACTGAACGAGACTGGAGGGTATCACTCCGACCCCTCCTTATGTCGGCATCTTTAGATATATACTTGTCTATTGTTATGAGGTGGGGTAAAAGTGGCGGGGGGGTGAGGGGAATGGGGCTACAAGGGAATTTAAATAGAGGGAGTGATGATGTATGTTTAATGGAGAGAGGTACGGGTCTGCATGTTCCTTCCATCGCAATAGTAAGGTGAATTTTTTCTTTTCCCCCTTTTTTTTTTTTCCCCTCTCACTTGTTGGGGACACTTTGTTTGAGCTTAATATAGCTCTCGTAATCACTGAAATGGGGGAGGTGTGGGTTTTCTTTTAGTGTTCTTGTGAAGTTCCTCTTCTTGGTAAGAGGCCTCCCACTTTGGTTTAGACATGGAATAGGGGGTCCCTTTTTTCCTCCTTCCTACTTGGTTTCTGGGATGCTTGCCTTTTTTTTTTTTTTTTCGATATACTAAACGATGGACGCGCATGTAGAGCTATACCTAGACATATTAAGGGGTAGCACCCCATGATCAGTGGATAATAAAGAATGTATAGTATTGCTCACCCCTTCTCCAAGATAACAGGTTGATATAATGCTAGATTATTGATAACAGAGGATATAATGATATTTGATGAATTGAGGAGAGAGGGAGAGGATATGGCCCGAGTAGGAACGAGGAGACCTAGGGATACAGAACTAGGCTCCCTAGAAGACTTAAGGTCAGGCTTCTGCGTTTTTCTTTTGCCTTTATTTATTTATTTATTTTTTTTTCTTTCTCTTCTTTTTCTCACTCCTGACATGCAAAATAAATGTTGGAAGCAAGGAGTGGTGTTTAGTGGCCAGATACACCAAGGGGACTAAGGGGACGTCGCGAGATATTTTTAGTACGAGTATTGAAGAGTATTTGACGGGCGGAATCACTCACGGGGATGATAAGGGTTCACTTTTTCACCCCCCTTTTTTTTTTTTTCTTTTTTGGTCTTTTTCACAATAATAATATGATGTGGGTTTTTTTTCTTTTTTTTTTTTTTTTTTTCTCTTTCTCTTTTTTACCTTGAGGCCTATATATAAGGCCTCTCATCAGGGGTTTTATTCCCCCCCCCTTTTTTTTTTCTCTTTTTTTTTTTTTTTCACGAACAAGTTCACAAGGGTCGAAGTACCCTATTGACCCTTGTCTCCCCTGGCAGTGAACGACCCTGGATGGGTGATGCTGAACGCCGGTGAGTTATGAACCCTGGTGGATCGACCATGAACAACCAATAACTAATTACTAATAATGTTCTATGTAAATAATAATGAGTGAGCTGGATTAGTGGGTATTATACTGATCCTACAGGCTCCTACAGGAATTGAGGGAGGGGGAGGGAAGGGGGGGAAGGGAGAAGGAGAGAGAATTTTTTTTTTCTCTTTTTTTTTTCTCCTACTTTTTATCCTCTTCCCTGTTAGGGGCCTTCTTATCTTTCCTCCTCCCCCTTGTCTTCCACTCCCCCCCCCTTTTTTTTTTTTTTTTTTCTTTCCCTTTTAGAATAATAAGGTCATGATCCTTGTCGGTGGGGCTGGGGGGGGGGAACTGGGAGAGCAGTGATTTTTTTTTTTCTTTTTTCTATATATACTTCTGCTTCCGTGCATGATTTATACCACTCTCCCAATTAGGTCAGTACATTGAGGGGTGACTTTTAAGTCACATAGTGTACATGGGAATTCCCTTATTAGTGGAAGAGCAATAGGCTCTAAGGAGGAAAGGGGTAACGCCACCCTTTCTTCTTTGAGAGGGTTTGTTTGGGGTTTTGGTTTTTTTTTTTTTTTTTTTTTTTAAACTTTCTCCTCCTCTCCCCATTTTGACGATGGGGGACCTTACCATCTTCTCTTTAAATACCAGGGGTCTTAATATACCGGAAAAGAGGAGGATGTTACTTAATGATCTTAAGCGATTGAGGGTAGATGTTGCCTTTATTCAAGAAACGCATTTTAAAGGAGATAAAGCCCCTAAATTTACGAATAGACTTTACAATACAGTTTATCACTCTATGAACACTGACGCTAAAACCAAGGGAGTATCTATACTGCTAGCATCTAAAATACCTTGGACATTGAATGAGATTATGGCAGATACAGAAGGACGATACCTTTTTATTAAGGGGAAAGTAGCAGACACATTAATTACATTTGCAACATTGTATGCACCAAATGAAGGACAGGCAGGGTTCTTTAAGCGAGTGACTAAACTACTCCTGGAGTTTAGGGAAGGACAGCTTATTCTAGGCGGAGACTTTAATGTACCATTACTTCCCCGAATAGACACATCCACGGGTAACTCGGCTATACTACCATCCGCAAATAAAAATATTGCACAAACGTTTTATAATGCCCAATGGATAGATGTGTGGCGAGTACTACACCCTGCAGACCGGGATTATACATTTTTTTCAGCACCCCATAAGTCCTATTCAAGGATTGATTATTTTTTAATCCCACACGGTCAGTTTCATGCGGTTAAAACGGCAACAATTGGGGATATAATATGGTCGGACCACGCACCAGTGCTTCTCACTTATGCTGTATCGGAGTATACCGCCTCTCGTCAAGGTTTTTGGAGACTGAATGAGAGCCTCTTACAGATTCCTGAGGTCCTGACGGATATTTTGTCGGGCCTTCAAGAATACTTTAATATGAATGATCTGGAGGATTGTGAAATAAGGAATCTGTGGGAGGCTCATAAATCGGTTCTTAGAGGGCTTTTCATTAAACACGGATCTAGACTCAAAAAAGAACGTGAGAAACAATCAACACAGCTTCTAGATAAACTTAGACATTTGGAAGCTCAATACAAACATTCTACAACATCAACTTTAGAGGCTGAACTTATACAAGTACGGCAGCAATTAGCTGATCTGCTCCTGTTTAGGGCCAAAGCGGCACTACAGAGGAGCAGAGGCCGGGGATATGAACTCGGGGATAAATGTGGGGAGCTACTGGCGCGCTCGGTAAAAGACCCAAAATTAACAACATATGTTCCTAATATTATTTCATCACAGGGACAGAAACTGACCCCACCCAAAGAAATAGTGAGTGAATTCGGTCGATTCTATGCGTCGCTATACTCTTTGACAGATGTTCCGGCCTCTATCTCAGAGATTGAAGATTATCTTGTAGAATCGCATATACCAACCCTTCACACTGAGATAAGAGAACAATTAGAGGAGCCAATATCCCTGACAGAGATTCAACAGGCCATCAACACTATGAAGTTAAAGAAAGCTCCCGGCCCAGATGGTTTTACGCTTCAGTATTTTCAGGTTTTTTTTCCCATCCTGGGTCCGTATCTGGTTAGACTTTTTAATTCGCCAAGAGAAAACCCTAGCATGCTTAGAGATACCTTAGCGGCACATATAACTGTGATTTTGAAAGAGGGAAAAGACCCTACATGCTGTGGAAGCTATAGACCTATCTCCTTACTTAATATTGATCTAAAAATTTTTTCTAAAATTCTAGCTGCCCGATTGGCTCCACATCTTCTTGATCTTGTTCACCTCGACCAAGTGGGTTTTGTCACAGGCCGAGAAGCCAGAGACAACACTACTAAAATTCTAAATTTGATCCACGTTGCTGACACCTCTCGGATATCAAGTGTCTTTATCAACACAGACGCAGAAAAAGCCTTTGATAGGGTGAACTGGCGATTTATGTTTACGATTCTTAAACATATAGGCTTGGGAAGTAATATGCAACGTTGGATCACTAGCATTTACTCAAATCCTACTGCACAGGTCAAAGTGAATGGATTATTATCTGACTCTTTTCCCATTAATAACGGGACGAGACAAGGGTGCCCTTTATCTCCTCTATTATTCGCTCTCTCACTGGAACCCTTTCTTTGTACGGTGCGGCAGAATCCAGATATACAGGGACTCCAAGTGGGAGTGGGTGATTATAAGATCTCTGCGTACGCTGATGATCTTATGTTTTCCCTGACAAACCCAATTATTTCTCTACCGAATTTACTGAGGGAACTAACCAGATACGGATCTCTATCGAACTTTAAAATTAACTATAGTAAGTCAGAAGCGATGGGAGTGAGAGTGAGTGCGTCACTTTGGCGAACATTACAGACAAATTTCTGCTTTCGTTGGACTAATAGAGCTCTACGATACTTGGGCACCTATATCCCACCATGTCTATCTAGGGTTTATGATTTGAATTTTCCCCCTTTGATAGCAGAGACACGTACCCTTCTGGAAAAATGGCACACAGGTTTTCACTCGTGGTTTGGCAGATGTAATTTGATAAAGATGAATATTTTGCCTAAACATATCTACCTGATAAGAGCCTTACCGGTGCGGTTACCTGCTCGATACTTCCATCTCATCCATGCTCTATTTATCAAATTCGTCTGGGCAAAGAAAAGACCCCGTTTAGCGCGGAAGCTACTAACCTGGCCAAAAAAGTGCGGTGGTTTAGCTCTCCCGGATATGCAGAAATATTTCCAGGCAGCCCACCTGAGCAGGGTGGTTGACTGGTGTAGACATTATGCACTTAAATTATGGACTAGTATAGAACAAGCACAGACAAATATCCCCCTCAGAGGAGCACTGTGGTGCTATCCAGATCTACCCTCACAACTAAGACTTCATCCTCTTATAGGTACGACGCTGCGTATAGGCTATCTGGCTAATAGGAGATACTCTATCATTCCCCCCTTCTCTCCATTGCTCCCGGTGATTGGAAACCCTCGTTTTGGGCCTGATTTTCATCACCAGACCTGATTGCGTTGGGTATAGATGGATATGCCCAAGCTGAGCAATTCCTAGTAGCAGATAATTGGCCGACAGTAGAGACTCTTACGAAACAGGATGGCAATTTTAGGTTAACCTTTTGGTCAGCTCTACAACTGCATCATTTCCTGGGTACCCTGCCAAATTCTGCAGAGTACTCAAGGAGTATGTCTAAATTTGAAGGATACTGTCGGGGAGAAGGAGTGCTATTACATACACTTTCCTTACTATACAACTTATTAATGCCAGTACCAGATAATTCTGCTTTACCGTGGGTGACCAAGTGGGCAAATGATCTAAATCGTACGTTCACATCAGTACAAATACAGAATATGATCTCGTTGGCTTTTGGAACATCTACCTGTACCAAAACCCAAGAGACCAACTTTAAAGTATTGAACAGGTGGTACTACACACCTCATAAACTCCACAGGATATTCCCAAACACATCAGCGAACTGCTGGAGATGTGGAGGAGAGGATGCAGGGATATTTCATGTTTTTTGGTCCTGTCCGAAACTTGCAGGATATTGGACTGAGGTGAAACTTATTATCCAAAAATTTACGGAATATACTATTCACGAAGATCCGGCTTTTTTCCTGTTCCATCTCTCAGATGTTCCCATACAGAGATATGAGAAGTCAGTGGTGCGACACCTGGTCAATGGGGCGAAGGCCTGTATCCCTGCATTATGGAAAAGCCCACACCCTCCTACGATAAAGCACTGGTTACATAGAGTAGAGGTTATTAATAAAATGGAAGACCTGGTGTTGACATCACAGAGTAAACGTGGATTGTATACTGAGACCTGGGAGCTCTGGAATAGCTTCATCCGGTCAGAGGAGGGGTTGAGGTTGTTGCAGACATGAGTGAAGAGAGGGGGGGAGACCTGCAGGGATGATGATGGGAAGAGGAGTTTCGTTGTTTTTATTGGCGTTTGTTAAATTGTTTGGGTATGCAAATGGGGTAGTATGGTAGAGACTAGCAAGATAGTGTACGCCTTAATGGTAGGAGTGACTATAGATTGTGGTAAGATATATAAATTTAGATCTCCCTGAAGGGACATACAGTAGATGAAATTAAGACTGGAATAGCCTCTTTAGTATGAAGGAGTTTCAATGTTGTTATAGCTGGACAGTGTTGTACTTATCTTTCTTTTGAATTGTTGTAAACCCCGATTTGTGTTTGGAGAAAAATAATAAAAGATATATTTGAAATTAATGACCTTATCTATATACATTTTACATCTTGACATATGAATTTGTTAACAATCACATGCAGACTTGGGCCCCTTGTGTGATATGTTGCCTTTACTAGCAGTTATTTTTTCCTTTTATTCATCTATATGTATTTTTTATTTGAGTTTTCAATACACCTTCTAAATCAGACGGTTTTTATATATATATATTTTTATATAAACATATTTTTATATACATTACATTCAGGGGTTTTTATAGATAATTTTTAATAGTAGTTGTGTATTGTGCTGCTTGATGCATGTTCTATCATGTCGCAATATTTTATTATGGTACATTATGTTTTCCTGGACCACTAGTTCTAAATATACCAACATTATAAGTTTTCTTCCCCTTCCCCCTTCCACATACCTGGGGTCCATAGGTTTAGATTGTATTTTATTTTATTTTATCTATGTTTATGATTTTTTATGTACGTATATATTTATATCCTTATTATTATTGTTAGGAGTCAGGATATGTTCAGGCTCACTTGTCCAACTTTGATTATTACCATTAATTATCACCTATTATCCATTATAGCATATATCTGAGTCTTATGAGAAATTATTGCTTTAGCCCCATACATGTGAATTTGTGGCCAGCCAGCCGAGTACAATCCACCTTTGATGTATGTTTTTAATGCCGTGCAATCATGTATAACTGATTTTAAAGTTGCTGTTTTTCAACGAACTGGTTGCTTCTAGCTCTGGTTCCAAATCCTTTTTGTTCCGAGGTACTCCCCCTCCCCTTTTTTTCCAGCTGTGGTGAATCACTAATCAATTGAGCTATATATAAACTTTGTAGAGTCAACGGCGCTCCAGCACCTGAAGAAAGAGCGCGCCGGGTATACTGACCCCGCGCATGCTCAGAAACGCGTCGTGCTTGCCGTTCTATTGCTGTTTGATCACACCACCCCTGGTGACGGGAGAGCGTCCATCCTCCTACGGAACTTTGCAGCCACCGGTCATCTCCATCTGACCACACACCGTACACTGAGGCGGGAGGCAGCCGGCTTTCTTTCCTCCCATCAACATTGACTCAGCTACGGACGGCGCCTTGGAGTGGATATTACAACCCCCCTCCCCCCAGAGGATGTCCTAAGATCTAATGGTGTCACACAGCCTGACCTTCATTCATGTCTTGTGAGTTACCACACACATTGTCTTATATGTATGAATAAACTGTCTGCACTTAGAGCGCTTCTCCTCTTTGTTTTTTTGCTTATACAGAATCTCCTCTTGGTCTGTGGAAGAGCGGCTCAGTGCATATGGACTATCCCCTTTGGTCTACATGTTGATCTCATACTATACAGTAATTTTATCTTATTAGTTTTATCTACTGCTTAGTCCTTTGTTAGCCTTTTTGTCCCTTTCCCCCCCCCCCTTCCCCCCTCTCCCCCCTCCCTGCTTTGCATTTGATTCACCATACACATCTTCTGTGTCAGAGGTTTTTTAGCGCTCTGGTCATATATATACATAATATGCTTACAGGGCAGACAGGAACAATAGGACAATGGAATGCAGATATTCACAATAACCAACCCCACCCCACTAGCAGGGGTCTATGAAACACTGCTGCCATATTCTAGCAATCTGCAATATATCTTTATATATTTCCTCAGGGACACTGTTCAGTAATATTATGGTCATTCTTTCAACACAAGCCACACTCTCAGTGTCCATTCCGCTACAGCCTGGGAATACCAAGCAGGGTTGGGCCTGGTTAGTACCTGGATGGGAGACCGCCTGGGAATTCCAGGTGCTGTAGGCTTTTGGCTTTTCCTTTATTCGTTGGCTTTCTTTTTGTTTCTCCTGAGGTGCCATCTTGCCATGGCCAAGTTCAAAGGGGTCGAGGGTGGAAGCAGTGATCGCCTATGGCCACATCACCCTGAACATGCCCAATCTGGTCTGATCTCGGAAGCTAAGCAGGGTCGGGCCTGGTTAGTACCTGGATGGGAGACCGCCTGTGTAGCGGAGGAGTAGTTTAATCTACATGGGCTCTGCTGGTAGATAGGAAAACAGGTAATAATCCAACTAGGCAGGTACAGCATACAACAATCCATGTAGCGTTATACAATCCTTCCCTCCCACTAGATACCAGGTGCTGTAGGCTTTTGGCTTTTCCTTTATTCGTTGGCTTTCTTTTTGTTTCTCCTGAGGTGCCATCTTGCCATGGCCAAGTTCAAAGGGGTCAATGGTGGCAGTGGTTATTGCCTATGGCCACATCACCCTTAACGGGCCCGATCTCGTCTGATCTCGGAAGCTAAGCAGGGTCAGGCCTGTAACCAGGATGGGAGACCGCCTGGGAATACCAAGTGCTGTAGACTTTTGGCTTTTGCTTTATTCGTTGGCTTTCTTTTTGTTTCTCCTGAGGTGCCATCTTGCCATGGCCAAGTTCAAAGGGGTCGAGGGTGGCAGTGGTGATCGCCTACGGCCACATCACCCTGAACGCGCCTGATCTTGGAAGCTAAGTAGCGTCAGGCTTGGTTAGTACCTGGATGGGAGACTGCCTGTGTAGCGGAGTAGTAGTTTAATCTACATTGGCTCCGCTGGTAGACAGGAAAACAGGTAATAATCCAAATAAGCAGGTACAGCATGCTACAATCCAGGTAGTGTTACACAATCCTTCCCTCTGCCAAAACCCTCTCCCTCTTTGAGTCATTCCACACAAACACACATCCCATAATATGCTTACAAGGCAGACAGGAACAATAGGACAATGGAATGCCGGTATTCACAATAACAAACCCCACCCCACTAGCAGGGGTCTATGAAACACTGCTGCCATATTCTAGCAATCTGCAATATATCTTTATATATTTCCTCAGGGACACTGTTCAGTAATATTATGGTCATTCTTTCAACACAAGCCAGACTCTCAGTGTCCATTCCGCTACAGCCTGGGAATACCAGGTGCTGTAGGCTTTTGGCTTTTCCTTTATTCGTTGGCTTTCTTTTTGAGAAGTTTGTGTCGGCCTGTATAGGCCCCAAAAAATAGCTCACATGGGTTTAACTGACAGCAAAGAACGTAGTATTTGATGGCAAGAGGTACAGTAGGCATTCACACAGTATACAGAAGTAGGTGTCGGCATGTATAGGCCCCAAAAATTAGCTCAAATGGGTTTACCCGACAGTTAAGAATGTAGTATTTGGTGGCTGAAGGTACATTAGGCATTCACAGGATACAGAAGTAAGTGTCGGACTGTTTAGGCCCCAAAAATTAGCTAACATGGGTTTAACTGACAGCAAAGAATGTAGTATTGGATGGCTAGAGGTACAGCAGGCATTCACACAGTATACAGAAGTAAGTGTCGGCCTCTATAGCCCCCAAAAATTAGCTCACATGTGTTTACCTGACTGCTAAGAATGTAGTATTCTGTGGCTAAAGGTACATTAGGCATTCACAGGATACAGAAGTAAGTGTCGGCCATAAAAGGCCCCAGAAATGAGCCCACATGGGTTTACCTGACACTTACCTTCAGTCACAGAATACTACGTTCTTAGTTAAACCCATGTGGGCTAATTTTTGGGGCCTATACAGGCCGACACTTACTTCTGTACCCTGTGAATGCCTAATGTACCGTCAGCCACCAAATACTACGTTCCTAGCTGTCAGGCTAATTTTTGGGGACTTTTATGGCCGACACTTATTTCTGTATCCTGTGAATGCCTAATGTACCTTCAGCTACAGAATGCTAAATACATTCATTTTGACAAAAAAATTTCAGACAATTGGAGACCAAGTGCAGTGTCTAAAACCGCCTTTTTAAGACTCTAAAAGACATACATACAGTCATTTTTGACTAAAAAAGTTTGTCAGACCTTTGGTGACCAAATGCAGTTATTTTGGCTAAAAAAAGCTATCTAGACACCTGGAGACCAAAAAATAGTCATTTTGACCAAAGAAATTTTTTCAGGCCATTGGAGCCCAAATGTCTAAAATCTTGTCTAAAACTGGCTTTTTAGGGCTCTAAAAGAAAAATATAGTCATTTTGACTAAATTTTTTTCAGACCTTTGGTTACCAAATGCAGTTATTTTGACTAAAAAGGCTTTTTAGACACTTGGAGACCAAAATAGAGTCATTTTGACCAAAAACTTTTTTTCAGGCCATTGGAGCCCAAATGGCCGGATTTAGACAAATCTGGTCTAAAACCGGCTTTTTAAGACACTAAAAGACAAAAATACATTCATTTTGACTAATTTTTTTTCAGACCTTCGGTGACCAAATGCAGTTATTTATATTAAAAAAAAAAGATTTTTAGACACTTGGAGACCAAAATAGAGTCATTTTAACCAAAAAAAATGTTCATGCCATTGGAGCCCAAATGTCTAAAATCTTGTCTAAAACTGGCTTTTCAAGGCTCTGAAAGACAAAAATAGAGTCAATTTGACTAAATTGTTTTTCAGATCTTTGGTGACCAAATGCAGTTATTTTGACTAAAAAAGGCTTTTTAGACACTTGGAGACCAAAATAGAGTCATTTTGACCGAAAAAAAAATTTCAGGCCATTGGAGCCAAATGTCTAAAATCTTGTCTAAAACCGACTTTTTAAGGCACTAAAAGACAAAAATATAGTCAATTTGAATACATTTTTTTCAGACCTTTGGTGACCAAATGCAGTTATTTTGAATAGAAAAAGGCTTTTTAGACACTTGGAGACCAAAATAGAGTCATTTTGACCAAAAAACTTTTTTTCAGGCCATTGGAGCCAAATGTCTAAAATCTTGTCTAAAACCGGCTTTTTAAGGCTCTAAAAGACAAAAATATAGTAATTTAGACTAAAAAAACAATTTCAGACCTTTGGTGACCAAATGCAGTTATTTTGACTACAAAAGGAGACCAAAATAGAGTAATTTTGAGCAAAATTTTTTTTCAGGCCAAAATTTTTTTTCAGGCCATTTTTTTCCATTTTGACCAAAAAATTTTTTCAGGCGATTGGAGCCCAAATAGCCAGTTTTAGACAAATCTCTAAGGCTCTAAAAGACAAAAATACATTCATTTTGACTAAATTTTTTTTCAGACCTTTGGGGACCAAATGCAGTTATTTTGACTAAAAAAGGCTTTTTAGACACTTGGAGACCAGAATAGAGTCATTTTGACCAAAAAATGTTTTTCAGGCCATTGGAGCCCAAATGGCCGGTTTTAGACAAATCTTGTCTTAAACCGGCTTTTTAAAGCTCTAAAAGACAAAAATACATTCATTTAGACTTAAGATTTTTTTCAGACCTTTGGGGACCAAATGCAGTTATTTTGACTAAAAAAGGCTTTTTAGACACTTGGAGACCAGAATAGAGTCATTTTGACCAAAAAATGTTTTTCAGGCCATTGGAGCCAAATGTCTAAAATCTTGTCTAAAACCAGCTTTTTAATGCTCTAAAAGACAAAAATATAGTTATTTGGACTAAAAAAATTCAGACCTTTGGTGACCAAATGCAGTTATTTTGACCACAAATGGAGACCAAAATAGAGTCATTTTGACCAAAATTTTTTTTCAGGCCATTTTTTTTCCAGACCATTTTGACCAAAAAATTTTTTCAGGCGATTGGAGCCCAAATAGCCAGTTTTAGACAAATCTCTAAGGCTCTAAAAGACAAAAATACATTCATTTTGACTAAATTTATTTTTCAGACCTTTGGTGACCAAAAGCAGTTATTTATACTAAAAAGGGCTCTTTAGACACTTGGAGACCAAAATAGAGTCATTTTGACCAAAAACTTTTTTTCAGGCCATTGGAGCCCAAATGGCCGGATTTAGACAAATCTGGTCTAAAACCGGCTTTTTAAGACACTAAAAGACAAAAATACATTCATTTTGACTAATTTTTTTTCAGACCTTCGGTGACCAAATGCAGTTATTTATATTAAAAAAAAAAGATTTTTAGACACTTGGAGACCAAAATAGAGTCATTTTAACCAAAAAAAATGTTCATGCCATTGGAGCCCAAATGTCTAAAATCTTGTCTAAAACTGGCTTTTCAAGGCTCTGAAAGACAAAAATAGAGTCAATTTGACTAAATTGTTTTTCAGATCTTTGGTGACCAAATGCAGTTATTTTGACTAAAAAAGGCTTTTTAGACACTTGGAGACCAAAATAGAGTCATTTTGACCGAAAAAAAATTTCAGGCCATTGGAGCCAAATGTCTAAAATCTTGTCTAAAACCGACTTTTTAAGGCACTAAAAGACAAAAATATAGTCAATTTGAATACATTTTTTTCAGACCTTTGGTGACCAAATGCAGTTATTTTGACTAGAAAAAGGCTTTTTAGACACTTGGAGACCAAAATAGAGTCATTTTGACCAAAAAACTTTTTTTCAGGCCATTGGAGCCAAATGTCTAAAATCTTGTCTAAAACCGGCTTTTTAAGGCTCTAAAAGACAAAAATATAGTAATTTAGACTAAAAAAACAATTTCAGACCTTTGGTGACCAAATGCAGTTATTTTGACTACAAAAGGAGACCAAAATAGAGTAATTTTGAGCAAAATTTTTTTTCAGGCCAAAATTTTTTTTCAGGCCATTTTTTTCCCAGACCATTTTGACCAAAAAATTTTTTCAGGCGATTGGAGCCCAAATAGCCAGTTTTAGACAAATCTCTAAGGCTCTAAAAGACAAAAATACATTCATTTTGACTAAATTTTTTTTCAGACCTTTGGGGACCAAATGCAGTTATTTTGACTAAAAAAGGCTTTTTAGACACTTGGAGACCAGAATAGAGTCATTTTGACCAAAAAATGTTTTTCAGGCCATTGGAGCCCATGTCCGGTTTTAGACAAATCTTGTCTTAAACCGGCTTTTTAAAGCTCTAAAAGACAAAAATACATTCATTTAGACTTAAGTTTTTTTTCAGACCTTTGGGGACCAAATGCAGTTATTTTGACTAAAAAAGGCTTTTTAGACACTTGGAGACCAGAATAGAGTCATTTTGACCAAAAAATGTTTTTCAGGCCATTGGAGCCAAATGTCTAAAATCTTGTCTAAAACCAGCTTTTTAATGCTCTAAAAGACAAAAATATAGTTATTTGGACTAAAAAAAATTCAGACCTTTGGTGACCAAATGCAGTTATTTTGACCACAAAAGGAGACCAAAATAGAGTCATTTTGACCAAAATTTTTTTTCAGGCCATTTTTTTTCCAGACCATTTTGACCAAAAAAATTTTTCAGGCGATTGGAGCCCAAATAGCCAGTTTTAGACAAATCTCTAAGGCTCTAAAAGACAAAAATACATTCATTTTGACTAAATTTATTTTTCAGACCTTTGGTGACCAAAAGCAGTTATTTATACTAAAAAGGGCTCTTTAGACACTTGGAGACCAAAATAGAGTCATTTTGACCAAAAAGATTTTCAAGCCATTGGAGCCAAAATGTCTAAAATCTTGTCTAAAACCGGCTTTTAAAAGCACTAAAAGACAAAAATACAGTCAATTTGAATACATTTTTTTCAGACCTTTGGTGACCAAATGCATTTTGACTAGAAAAAGGCTTTTTAAACACTTGGAGACCAAAATAGAGTCATTTTGACCAAAAAACTTTTTTCGGGCTATTGGAGCTCTATTTTGCTCTCCAAGTGTCTAAAAAGCCTTTTAGAGTATATAACAGCATTTAGTCACCAAAGGTCTGAAATTTTTTTTAGTCAAAATGAATGTATTTTTTCTTTTAGAGCCTTAAAAAGCCGGTTTTAGACATGATTTGTCTAAAACCGGCCATTTGGCTCTAATGACCTGAAAAATTATTTTTGGTCAAAATGACTCTATTTATGTCTCCAAGTGTCTAAAAAGCCTTTTTAGTCACAATAACTGTATTTGCTCACCAAAGGTCTGATAAAAAAATTTGTCAAAATAACTGTATTTTTGTCTTTTAGAGCCTTAAAAAGCCGGTTTTAGACAAGATTTGTCTAAAACCGGCCATTTGGGCTCCAATGGCCTGAAAAAATGTTTTCGGTCAAAATAACTCTATTTTGGTCTCCAAGTGTCTAAAAGGCCTTTTTTTAGTCAAAATAACTGCATTTGGTCACCAAAGGTCTGAAAAAAAATTAAGTCAAAATGAATGTATTTTTGTCTTTTAGAGCTTTAAAAAGCCGGTTTAAGACAAGATTTGTCTAAAACCGGCCATTTGGGCTCCAATGGCCTGAAAATAAATTTTCGGTCAAAATGACTCTATTTTGGTCTCCAAGTGTTTAAAAAGCATTTTATAGTCAACATAACTGCATTTGGTCACCAAAGGTCTGAAATTGTTTTTTAGTCTAAATGACTATATTTTTGTCTTTTAGAGCCTTAAAAAGCCGGTTTTAGACAAGATTTTAGACATTTGGCTCCAATGGCCTGAAAAAAATTCTTTGGTCAAAATGACTCTTTTTTGGTCTCCAGGTGTCTAAAAAGCTTTTTTTAGCCAAAATAACTGCATTTGGTCACCAAAGGTCTGACAAACTTTTTAGTCAAAAATTACTGTATTTTTGTCTTTTAGAGTCTTAAAAAGCTGGTTTTAGACACTGCACTTGGTCTCCAATGGTCTGAAATTTTTTTTGTTAAAATGAATGTATTTAGCATTCTGTGGCTGAAGGTACATTAGGCATTCACAGGATACAGAAGTAAGTGTCGACCATAAAAGTCCCCAAAAATTAGCCTGAAGGCTAAGAACGTAGTATTTGGTGGCTGAAGGTACATTAGGCATTCACATTTTACAGAAGTAAGTGTCGGCCTGTATAGGCCCCAAAAATTAGCCCACATGGGTTTAACTAAGAATGTAGTATTCTGTGACTGAAGGTAAGTGTCAGGTAAACCCATGTGGGCTAATTTCTGGGGCCTTTTATGGCCGACACTTCTGTATCCTGTGAATGCCTAATGTACCTTCAGCACCTTTAGCCACAGAATACTACGTTCTTAGCAGTCAGGTAAACCCATGTGAGCTAAATTTTGGGGGCTATAGAGCCCGACACTTACTTCTGTATACTGTGTGAATGCCTGCTGTACCTCTAGCCATCCAATACTACATTCTTTGCTGTCAGTTAAACCCATGTGAGCTAATTTTTGGGGCCTAAACAGTCCGACACTTACTTCTGTATACTGTGTGAATGCCTAATGTACCTTCAGCCACAGAATTCTACGTTCTTAGCTGTCAGTAAAACCCATGTGGGCTAATTTTTGGAGACTATACAGGCCAACACTTACTTCTGTATCCTGTGAATGCCTAATGTACCTTCAGCCACCAAATACTACATTCTTAACTGTCAGGTAAACCCATGTGAGCTAATTTTTGGGGCCTATACATGCCGACACTTACTTCTGTATACTGTGTGAATGCCTACTGTACCTCTAGCCATCAAATACTATGTTCTTTGCTGTCAGTTAAACCCATGTGAGCTATTTTTTGGGGCCTATACAGGCCGACACAAACTTCTCAAAAAGAAAGCCAACGAATAAAGGAAAAGCCAAAAGCCTACAGCACCTGGTATTCCCAGGCTGTAGCGGAATGGACGCTGAGAGTGTGGCTTGTGTTGAAAGAATGACCATAATATTACTGAAAAGTGTCCCTGAGGAAATATATAAAGATATATTGCAGATTGCTAGAATATGGCAGCAGTGTTTTATAGACCCCTGCTAGTGGGGTGGGGTTTGTTATTGTGAATACAGGCATTCCATTGTCCTATTGTTCCTGTCTGCCTTGTAAGCATATTATGGGATGTGTGTTTGTGTGGAATGACTCAAAGAGGGAGAGGGTTTTGGCAGAGTGTAGCTCTCTTGTGTTTTCAATAAACAAGGCATTCTGAGTTGACTCCTAGCTTATGTGTCGTCTAGTTCTTGGGAGGGAAGGATTGTGTAACACTACCTGGATTGTTGCATGCTGTACCTGCTTAGTTGGATTATTACCTGTTTTCCTGTCTACCAGCGGAGCCAATGTAGGTTAAACTACTCCTCCGCTACACAGGCGGTCTCCCATCCAGGTACTAACCAGGCCTGATGCTGCTTACCTTCCGAGATCAAATGAGATCGGGCGCGTTCAGGGTGATGTGTCCATAGGCAATCACCACTGCCACCCTCGACCCCTTTGAACTTAGCCATTGCAAGATGGCACCTCAAGAGAAACGAAAAGAAGCCAACGAATAAAGAAAAAGCCAAAAGCCTTCAGCACCTGGTATTCCCAGGCGGTCTCCCATCCAGATACTAACCAGGCCCGACCCTGCTTAGCTTCCAAAATCAGACGAGATTGGGTGTGTTCAAGGTGATGTGGCCATAGGCAACCACCACTGCCACCCTCGACCCCTTTGAACTTGGCCATGGCAAGATGGCACCTCAGGAGAACCAAAAGAAAGCCAACGACTAAAGGAAAAGCCAGAAGCCTACAGCACCTGGTATTCTCCGGAAGTCCCCCATCCAGGTACTAACCAGGACCAACCCCCCTTAGCTTCCGAGATCAGACGAGATAGGGCACGTTCAGGGTGATGTGGCTGTAGGCAATCACCCCCGCCACTCTCGACCCCTTTGAACTTGGCCATGGCAAGATGGCACCTCAGGAGAAACAAAATGAAAGACAACGAATAAAGGAAAAGCCAAAAGCCTACAGAATCTGGTATTCCCAGTTGGTCTCACATCCAGGTACTAACCAGGCCCGACTCTGCTTAGCTTCCGAGATCAGACTAGATCAGGCTCGTTCAGGGTAATGTGGCCGTAGGCGATCACCACTGCCACCCTCGGCCCCTTTGAACTTGGCCATGGCAAAATGGCACCTCAGGAGAAACAAAATGAAAGACATTGAATAAAGGAAAAGCCAAAAGCCTACAGCACCTGGTATTCCCAGTCGGTCTCACATCCAGGTACTAACCAGGCCCGACAAAGCTTAGCTTCCGAGATCAGACGAGATCGGGCTCGTTCAGGGTGATGTGGCCGTAGGCGATCACCGCTGCCACCCTCGGCCCCTTTGAACTTGGCCATGGCAAAATGGCACCTCAGGAGAAACAAAAAGAAAGACAACGAATAAAGGAAAAGCCAAAAGCCTACAGCACCTGGTATTTCCAGGCGGTCTCACATCCAGGTACTAACCAGGCCCGACCCAGCTTAGCTTCCGAATTCAGACGAGATTGGGCTCGTTCAGGGTGATGTGGCCATAGGCAATCAGTGCTGCCACACTCGACCCCTTTGAACTTGGCCATGGCAAAATGGCACCTCAGGAGAAACAAAAAGAAAGCCAACGAATAAATGAAAAGCCAAAAGCCTACAGCACTTGGTATTCCCAGGCGGTCTCCCATTTAGGTACTAACCAGGCCCGACCCTTCTTAGCTTCTGAGATCAGGCGCGTTCAGGGTGATGTGGCCGTAGGCGATCACCACTGCCACTCTCGACCATTTTGAACTTGGCCATGGCAAGATGGCTCCTCAGGAGAAACAAAAAGAAAGCCAACGAATAAAGGAAAAGCCAAAAGCTTACAGCACCTGGTATTCCCAGGTGGTCTCCCATCCAGGTACTATCCAGGCCCGACCCTGCTTAGCTTCCGAGATCAGACAAAATCAGGTGCGTTCAGGGTGATGTGGCCATTGGAGATCACCACTACCACCCTCGACCCCTTTGAAATTGGCCATGGCAAAATGGCATCTCTGGAGAATCAAAAAAAAAGCAAACGAATAAAGGAAAAGCCAAAAGCCTACAGCACCTGGTATTCCCAGGCGGTCTCCCGGGTACTAACCAGGCCCGACCCTGCTTAGCTTCCGAGATCAGACGAGATCGGGCGCGTTAAGGGTGATGTGGCCATAGGCAATAACCACTGCCACCATTGACCCCTTTGAATTTGGCCATGGCAAGATGGCACCTCAGGAGAAACAAAAAGAAAGCCAACGAATAAAGCAAAAGTCAAAAGTCTGCAGCACCTGGCATTCCCAGGCGGTCTCCCATCCAGGTACTAACCAGGCCTGACCCTGCTTAGCTTCCGAGATCAGACGAGATGGGGTGTGTTCAGGGTGATGTAGCCATAGGTGTTCACCACTGCCACCCTCGACCCCTTTGAACTTGGCCATGGCAAGATGTCACTTCAGGAGAAACAAAAAGAAAGCCAACGAATAAAGGAAAAGCCAAAAGCCTACAGAACCTGGTATTCCCAGGCAGTCCCCCCTCCAGGTACTAACCAGGCCCAATCTTGCTTAGCTTCCGAGATCAGACCAGATTGAGCGCATTAAAGGTGATGTGGCTTTAGGCGATCACCACTGCCACCCTCGACCCTTTTGAATTTGGCCATGCCAAGATGGCACCTCAGGAGAAACAAAGAGAAAGCCAATGAATAAAGGACAAGCCTAAAGCCTACAGCACCTGGTATTCCCAGGCTGTAGCGGAATGAACACCGAGAGTGTGGCTTGTGTTGAAAGAATGGCCATAATATTACTGAATAGTGTCCCTGAGGAAATATATAAAGATATATTGCAGATTGCTAGAATATGGCAGCAGAATTTCATGGACCCCTGCTAGTGGGGTGGGGTTTGTTTTTGTGAATAACTGCATTCCATTGTCCTATTTTTCCTGTCTGCCTTGTAAGCATATTTTGGGCTGTGTATTTGTGTGGAATCACTCGAAGAGGGAGGGGGTTTTGGAGAAGTGTAGATCTCTGGTGTTTTCAATAAACAATGCATTCTGAGTTGACTCCCAGCCTATGTGTCATCTAGTTCTTGGGAAGGAAGGATTGTATAACGCTACCTGGATTGTTGCATGCTGTACCTGCCTAGTTGGATTATTACCTGTTTTCCTATCTACCAGCAGAGCCCATGTAGATTAAACTACTCCTCCACTACACAGGCGGTCTCCCATCCAGGTACTAATCAGGCCCGACCCTGCTTAGCTTCCGAGATCAGACCAGTTTGGGCGTGTTCAGGGTGATGTGGCCGTAGGCGATCACTACTTCCACCCTCGACCCCTTTGAACTTGGCCATGGCAAGATGGCACCTCAGGAGAAACAAAAAGAAAGCCAACAAATAAAGGAAAAGCCAAAAGGCTACAGCACCTGGTATTCCCAGGTGATCTCCCATCCAGGTACTAACCAGGCCCGACCTGCTTAGCTTCTGAGATCAGACGAGATTGAGCGCATTCAAGGTGATGTGGCCGTAGGCTGTCACAACTGCCACCCTCGACCCCTTTGAACTTGGCCATGCCAAGATGGCACCTCAAAAGGAAAAAAAAAGAAAGCCAACGAATAAAGGAAAAGCCAAAAGCCTACAGCACCTGGTATTCCCAGGCTGTAGCGGAATGGACACAGAGAGTGTGGCTTGTGTTGAAAGAATGACCATAATATTACTGAACAGTGTCCCTGAGGAAATATATAAAGATATATTGCAGATTGCTAGAATATGGCAGCAGTGTTTCATAGACCCCTGCTAGTGGGGTGGGGTTTGTTATTGTGAATACCTGCATTCCATTGTCCTATTGTTCCTGTCTGCCCTGTAAGCATATTATGGGATGTGTGTGTTTGTGTGGAATGACTCGAAGAGGGAGGGGGTTTTGGCAGAGTGTAGATCTCGTATGTTTTCAATAAACAAGGCATTCTGAGTTGACTCCGAGCCTATGTGTCGTCTAGTTCTTGGGAGGGAAGGATTGCATAACGCTACCTGGATTGTTGCATGCTGTACCTGCCTAGTTGGATTAGTACCTGTTTTCCTGTCTACCAGCAGAGCCAATGTAGATTAAACTACTCCTCTGCTACACAGGAGGTCTCCCATCCAGGTACTAACCAGGCCTGACCCTGCTTAGCTTTCAAGATCAGACGAGATTGGGTGCTTTCAAGGTAATGTAGCCGTTGGCGATCACCACTGCCACCCTCGACCCCATTAAACCCGGCCATGGCCAGATGGCTCCTCAGGAGAAACAAAAAGAAAGCCAACGAATAAAGGAAAAGCCAAAAGCCTACAGAACCTGGTATTCCCAGTCGGTCTCCCATCCAGGTACTAACCAGGCCGACCCTGCTTAGCTTCTGAGATCAGACCAGATTGGGCGCGTTCAGGGTGATGTGGCTGTAGGCGATCACCACTGCCACCCTCGACCCCTTTGAACTTGGCCATGGCAAGATGGCACCTCAGGTTATTCGTTGGCTTTCTTTTTGTTTCTCCTGTGTGAATGCCTAATTTACCTCTAGCCATCAAATACTACGTTCTTTGCTGTCAGTTAAAACCATGTGAGCTATTTTTTGGGGCCTATACAGGCCGACACTTACTTCTGTATACTGTGAATGCCTAATGTACCTTCAGCCACCAAATACACTATGTTCTTTGCTGTCAGTTAAACCCATGCGAGCTAAGTTTTGGGGCCTATACAGCTGACACTTACTTCTGTATCCTGTAAAAGCCTAATGTACCTCCAGTCATCAAATACTATGTTCTGTGCTGTCAGTTAAACCCATGTGAGCTAATGTTTGGGGCCTATACAGGCCGACACTTGCTTCAGTCTACTGTGAATGCCTAATGTACCTCCAGCCATCAAATACACTACGTTCTTTGCTGTCAGTTAAACCCATGTGAGCTAATTTTTGGGGCCTATACAGTCCGACACTTACTTCTGTATACTGTGAATGCCTAATGTACCTTCAGCCATCAAATACACTATGTTATTTGCTGTCAGTTAAACCCATGTGAGCTAGGTTTTGGGGCCTATACAGGCTGACACTTACTTCTGTATCCTGTGAAAGCCTCATGTACCTCCAGCCATCAAATACTACGTTCTTAGTTGTCAGGTAAACTGATGTGGGCTAATTTTTGGGGCCTTTTATGGCCGACACTTACTTCTTTATCCTGTGAATGCCTAAGGTACCTTCAGCCACAGAATACTACATTCTTAGCTGTCAGGTAAACCCATTTGGGCTAATTTTTGGGGCCTATACAGGCCGACACTTACTTCTGTACCCTGTGAATGCCTAATGTACCTTCAGCCACAGAATACTACATTCTTAGCTGTCAGGTAAACCCATGTGGGCTATTTTTTGGGGCCTTTTATGGCCGACACTTACTTCTGTATCCAGTGAATGCCTAATGTACATTCATCCAAAGAATACTACGTTCTTAGCTGTCATTTAAACCCATGTGGGCTAATTTTTGAGGTTATACAGGCCGACACTTACTTCTGTACCCTGTGAATGCCTAATATACCTTCAGCCACCAAATACTACGTTCTTTGCTGTCAGGTAAACCCATGTGGGCTAATTTTTGGGGCCTTTTACGGCCGACACTTACTTCTGTATCCTGTGAATGAAACATTTTTTTTATTCAAAATGACTGAATTTTTCTATTTTAGAGTCTTAACCGCTTGCCGACTGCGCACAGTATATTTACTGCGGCAGTCGGCCCCGGCCAGGCAGAGTGACGTAGGTCTACGTCGCTCGCCTGTCACTCCTTCCAGAGCCAATAGCGGGCGGGCGCGCGCCCGCTGAGGCGCGTACCCGCCCGCCTCGGCTCGTTCACGGCTCGTTCACCCGATGTCCGCCGGTCACACTACGATCGCCGGTACAGCGGGAGAAAGACAGAGCGGCTTGTGTAAACAAGCCACCTGTCAGTTCTCCCTGTGTAAAAGTGAAGATCAAACAGTTCTACTATGTAGAACTGTTGATCTTTGTTTTTACACTAGTAGACCTGTCCCTGCACAGTTAGAATCACGCCCCTAGGACACACTTAACCCCTCCCTGTCCAATACTGTTAACCCCTTCCCTGCCAGTGTCATTTTTGCAGTAACAGTGCATATATATAGCACTGATTACTGCAGTAATGTCACTGGTACCCCCAAAAGTGTCAAAAATGTCAGTCAAGCGTCCGATCTGTCCGCCGCAATGTCGCAGTACCGCAAAAAAAATCGCAGATCGCCGCCATTACTCGTTAAAAAAAAAAACACCAAAAATGACAAAAATCTTTCCCTTTGTTAGTAAACGCGATAACTTTTGCGCAAACCAATCAAAATACGCTTTTTGCGATTTTTTTTACCAAACATAGGTAGCGTAAAACAAATTGTCCGAAAATTTTAAAAAATTTTGATTTTTACATTTTTTTTTGGGGGAATTTCATATAAAAAAAAGTGAAAAATATTGTTGTTTTTGCAAAAATTACGCTCTTTTTTTGTTTATAGCGCGTGATCAAAAAATCGCACAGGTGATCAAATACCACCAAAAGAAAGCTCTGTTTGTGGGAAAAAAAGGACGTGAAATTCGTTTAGGTACAGCGTCGCACGACCCCGCGATTGTCCGTTAAAGTCACGCAGTAAAAAATCGCAAAATTAGCCCTGGTCTTTTAGCAGGAAAATCCTCCGGTGGTAAAGTGGTTAAAAAGCCGGTTTTAGTCAAGATCGCTGCATTTTGCTCTCCAATGCCCTGAAAATGTTATTGGTCAAAATGACTCTATTTTGGTCTCCAAGTGTCTTAAAGGCCTTTTTTAGTCAAAATAACTGCATTTGGTCAGCCAAAAGTCTGAAAAAATTTTTTTAGTCAAAATTACTTTATTTTTGTCTTTTAGAGTTTTAACCACTTAAGCCCCGGAAGATTTTACCCCCTTCCTGACCAGGGGGTATTTTGCGATTCGGCACTGCGTGACTTTAACAGACACTTGCGCGGTCGTGCGACGCTGTATCTAAACAAATTTGACGTCCTTTTTTTTCCCACAAACAGAGCTTTCTTTTGGTGGTATTTGATCACCTGTGCGATTTTTTGATCATGCGCTATAAACAAAAAAAGAGCGTAAATTTTGCAAAAATAGCAATATTTTTCACATTTTTTTATATTAAATCCCCCCCCCCCAAAAAAATGTAAAAATCAAAATTTTTTAACATTTTCGGCCAATTTGTTTTATGCTACCTATGTTTGGTAAAAAAAATCACAAAAAGTGTATTTTGATTGGTTTGCGCAAAAGTTATCGCGTTTACTAACAAAGGGAAAGATTTTTGTCATTTTTGTTGTCTTTTTTTAACGCGTAATGGCGGCGATCTGCGATTTCTTTTGCGGTACTGCGACATTGCGGCGGACAGATCGGACCCTTGACTGACATTTTTGACACTTATGGGGTTACCAGTGACATTTCTACAGTAATCAGTGCTATACATATGCACTGTTACTGTAAAAATACACTGGCAGTGAAGGGGTTAACTTTTTTTGAATATGTGTCCCTAGGGGCGTGCTTTCTACTGTGATTGGCTGTGGCTTCAGATGTATGAATGGTGATCAACGGTTCTACATAGTAGAACCGTATGATCATCATTCATACACAGGGGAGAATGACAGGCAGCTTGTTTACACAAGCCGCCTGACTTTCTCCCTCTCCCCTGCCGATCTCAGAGTGACAGGCGGACATCGGGTCGGCCGGTCACACGCGCGGGGGGGTCCGTGACCACGCGGGAGCGGGAGCGCGCCTCCGGGGTCGCGCGCTCGCTCCCTAGACCCTCACAAGCAAGCGACGTAGACCTACGAAAGTTTGCCTGTGAGGGGCTGACCGCCGACGTAGATAGTCGTGCGGCAGTCGGCAAGTGGTTAAAAAGCCGGTTTTAGTCAAGATTACTGCATTTTGCCTCCAATGGTCTGAAAATTTTTTTGGGGTCAAAATGACTGTATTTCGGTCTCACCCTGAATGCGCCTGATCTCGTCTGATCTTGGAAGCTAAGCAGGGCCGGGCCTGGTTAGTACCTTGATGGGAGACCGCCTGGGAATACCAGGTGCTGTAGGCTTTTGGCTTTTCCTTTATTCTTTGGCTTTCTTTTTGTTTCTCCTGGCCCATTCATTACATGCTCTACACGCTATGTCGTGTATCTTTTGCGTTGCCCATGTGGTTTGGAATACGTGAGCCGCACGATACGCAAGCTGCATGTACGGTTAAACGAGCATGTGGCTAATATTATAAAAGCTTTCCCTAAACATAGCGCGCCAAGGCACTATGCTCTCTGCCATAATAAAGATCCTAGTGGCACTATTTTTATGGGGATTGATAAATTCCCGGGTAATTGGAGGGGTAGCAATCTGACGAGAGGGGTCTCCCAGTTGGAGACCAGTTGGATTTACCGCCTCAAATCCTATGCCCCTCAATATTGATTGGGACATCAATTCCTTCATCAATAATTCATAATTCATAGTTTGAAGGTAGATTGCCTGTATACTAGTTACCATTTAGCCTATAACAAATGAGTTCATGTGTTTTTATCTGTATTTTCTTTTTGAGAGGCCTTTTTAATATGTTTTTATTTAAGATCATGTATTTTAGATTTATGATTGGTAATATTGCTAATATATCTTTTATGTATTAGTGTTGTATTTGGCGGTGTGGTCGGAGTCTCCCGATTTTTTTATTTCTGCTGAGAGATGGCACCGGTTTCCACTGTGGTCCATTGTGACCATCTAATCATGCAAAGCTAATGGATACTTGTGTGTTTAGCTCAATTGGGCTTACATATGCTGTATCCATCTGCATAAGATCTATTTTGCACTGAATATTGTATGAGTGCTAATATTGGTCTTGATTGACTCTTAATGTTACATCCGGTTAATGTTTGGTTCCGGACGTTGGTACGCACGTGAACCGCATTCTAATGTCTCTTCTTGTGAAATGCCGCTTGCGGTCGCTGACACGCAAGTGTCTTTCTTCCGGGATCCGGGACCTGTCTATTGCCCCGCCTATCCGTCTCCGTCAGCGCATAAATTGTGGACGTTCACTGCAGGCCACACCCCCTGATGACATCAGTCTCTGACGAAACGCGTAGGAAGAGCTACGGAGGGGACGCGGCGGCCATTTTTTCAGCAGGAATCGAGCCTCGAGGACACCCTGATTTACACACGCCATACAAACTACAGCCAAATGTGAGTTGCCACTTTGAGAATTGTGTCCAATAAAGTTGTTTAATGGTACTACACTATGGCAGTTGTTTCCCTCTTTACATGTTATAACTATCTGTGAGGAAGTGGAAGTGATCAGAGAGTGAGCCGGTGCAGGATTTGCCAGTGGAGGTTGAAATATGCTGTTTTTGATCTCTGTCATGGGGGTCAAATCATTGTGGTAAGAGGCCAACATTTACCTTTGGTGGTGGTACTTCCTGAACGGGGATATCGGTGTTTGGAGTGTCCTTAGGAGCACCTTAACTTACTTCTGTATACTGTGTGAATGCCTAATGTACCTCCAGCCACCAAATACTACGTTCTTAGTTGTCAGGTAAACTGATGTGGGCTAATTTTTGGGGCCTTTTATGGCCGACACTTACTTCTTTATCCTGTTAATGCCTAATGTTCCTTCAGCCACAGAATACTACGTTCTTAGCTGTCATGTAAACCTATTTGGGCTAATTTTTGGGTCCTTTTATGGCCGACACTTACATCTTTATCCTGTAAATGCCTAATGTACCTTCAGCCACAGAATACTACGTTCTTAGCTGTCAATTTTTGTCTTTTAGAGCCTTAAAAAGCCGGTTTTAGACAAGATTTTAGACATTTGGCTCCAATGGCCTGAAAATTTTTTTGATTAAAATAACTATTTTGGTCTCCAAGTGTCTAAAAAGCCTTTTTTAGTCAAAATAACTGCATTTGATCACCAAAGGTCTGAAAAACTTTTTTAGGCAAAATGACTGTATTTTTGTCTTTGAGTCTTAAAAAGCCAGTTTTAGACAAGATAACTGCATTTTGCTCTCCAATGGCCTGAAATTTTTTTGGTCAAAATGACTATTTTGGTCTCCAAGTGTCTAAAAATCCTTTTTTAGTCAAAATAACGGCATTTGGTCACCAAAGGTCTGAACATTTTTTTAGTCAAAATGACTGTATTTTTGTCTTTTAGAGCCTTAAAAAGCTGGGTTTAGACAAGATTAGTCTAAAACTGGCCATTTGGGCTCCAATGGCCTGAAAAGATATTTTCGGTCAAAATTACTCTATTTTGGTCTCCAAGTGTCTTAAAATCCTTTTTTAGTCAAATTACTGCATTTGCTCCAAAGGTCAGAAAAAAAATGTAGTCAAAATGACTATATTTTTTGTCTTTTAGAGCCTTAAAAAGCCGGTTTTAGAAAAGATTTTAGACATTTGGCTCCAATGGCCTGAAAAAAATGTTTTGGTCAAAATGACTCTATTTTGGTCTCCAAGTGTCTAAAAACCTTTTGTTAGTCAAAATAACGGCATTTGGTCACCAAAGGTCTGAAATTTTTTTTGTCAAAATGACTGTATTTTTGTCTTTTAGAGCCTTAAAAAGCAGTTTTTAGACTCGATTTGTCTAAAACAGGCCATTTGGGCTCCAATGGCCTGAAAAAGTTTTTGGTCAAAATGACTCTATTTTGGTTTCCAAGTGTCTAAAAAGCCTTTTTAAGTCAGAGTCTGCAGAGTCGGCGAAACATGTTGGACCTGGGTGACCCCACTACTCTAGGATATGGCTCATAATTTTATTTATCACATATTTTCTATATTGACTGTCTTTTGATGCCTTTGCATCTGTGTCTTTTTTAACAATTTTGTACACATGTATTAATAAAATCATTATATATTAAATTGGTCTTCTATTTATCTATTCATGCCAAGTAACTCCTGCCTACAAAGTCCCAGGTTGGGTGTTTCCTCAGAATACACAGTTCCCTGTGGGGCTCATTTAGGGTCTGGTGTATTGGAACACCAATACCACTTGATACACTTTTTTCTCATATGTCCTTAGGGATGTGGCAGGACCTTTCTTGGCTTACTGGCATTTAGGAACGGTACCTAACATTTTCTACTTGCTTCTGCATCCTGTGAATGCCTAATGTACCTTTAGCCACAGAATACTACGTTTTTAGGTAAACCCATGTGAGCTAATTTTTGGGGCCTATACAGGCCGACACTTACTTCTGTATACTGTGTGAATGCCTGATGTACCTCTAGCCATCCAATAATACGTTCATTGCTGTCAGTTAAACCCATGTGAGCTACGTTTTGGGGCCTAAACAGGCCGACACTTACTTCTGTATCCTGTGAATGCCTAATGTAATTCCATCCTTTAAATACTACGTTCCTTGCTGTCAGTTAAACCTATGTGAGCTAATTTTTGGGGTCTATAAAGGCCGACACTTACTTCTGTATACTGGAAATGCCTAATGTACCTCCAGCCATCAAATACAGTACGTTCTTTGCTGTCAGTTAAACCCATGTGAGCTAATTTTTGGGGCCTATACAGGCTGACACTTACTTCTGTATCCTGTGAATGCCTAATGTACCTTCAGCCACAGAATACTACGTTATTAGCTGTCAGTTAAACCCATGTGGGCTAATTTTTGGGGACTATTCAGGCCGACACTTACTTCTGTATCCTGTGAATGCCTAATGTACCTTCAGCCTCCAAATACTACATACTTAGCTGTCAGGTAAACCCATGTGAGCTAATTTTTGGGGCCTATACATGCCGACACTTACTTCTGTATACTGTGTGAATGCCTAATGTACCTCTAAACAAAACGATTCAGGATGCTCATAATTGTCCGTTATGTTCCGCGGAAAGACCTTCTCTTTGCCACAAGTTCTGGTCCTGTCCCTATATCATGACATTCTGGGACCAGGTACTGACCTTCATCGGGGAAGTGACGAAGTGGCACATACCCAAAGACCCTATATTGCTCCTGTTCGGTTACTGGGACAAACGCCTCCAAAAGTGTGCCTCGCCACATCGTCTGTGGATCCTGACCTGTTTACTGGTGGCCAGAAGGACAATCCTAACTAATTGGATCTCCACGACTCCCCCCTTAGTTTCCCGGGTCAGATCAGAGCTTTCCACACTTCTTTCCATTGACCGCCTCAACACGTTTTTTTCAGCCCCATCCTCACGGAAATCATTTCTACAGAAATGGGACAATTACGTCAAGTACTCCTTCCCCAAATCCGACCCCTCTATGGATCAATATACATTTACGTTCCAGGACTCGCCCAAGAACTCTTCCCCACTCTCACATTCCCCATCAGTTTCCATGCTCTTTTTACCCTGGACCCCCCTCCCCCCACCCTGCCCTTCCCCAGTTCAGGTTACCCATACTATGAGTGACCTAATTTGCATAATGTCTGTATTTAATTGTACCTTTTCTGTTGTTGATACTCACGTGTTATATTACAAAATTTTAAATAAAAAAAAAAAAAAAGGAAAACCCAAAAGCCTTACAGCACCTGGTATTCCCAGGCGGTCTCCCATCAAGGGACTAACCAAGCCCGACCCTGCTTAGCTTCTGAGATCAGACGAGATAGGGCACGTTCAGGGTGATGTGGCCGTAGGCGATCACACCTGCCACCCTCCACCCCTTTGAACTTGGCCATGGCAAGATGGCACCTCAGAAGAAACAAAAAGAAAGCCAACGAATAAAGGAAAAGCCAAAAGCCTACAGCACCTGGTATTCCCAGGCGGTCTCCCATCCAGGTACTAACCAGGCCCGACCCTGCTTAGCTTCCAAGATTAGACAAGATCGGGTGCGTTCAGGGTGATGTGGCCGTAGGCGATCACCCCTGCCACATCTGGCCATGGCAAGATGGCACCTCAAGTTATTCGTTGGCTTTCTTTTTGTTTCTCCTGTGGGAATGCCTAATTTACCTCTAGCCATCAAATACACTATGTTCTTTGCTGTCAGTTAAACCCATGTGAGCTAAGTTTTGGGGCCTATACAGGCTGACACTTACTTCTGTATCCTGTGAAAGCCTAATGTACCTCCAGCCATCAAATACTACGTTCTGTGCTGTCAGTTAAACCCATGTGAGCTAATGCTTGGGGCCTATGAAGGCCGACACTTACTTCTGTCTACTGTGAATGCCTAATGTACCACCAGAATACTACATTCTTAGCTGTCAGGTAAACCCATTTGGGCTAATTTTTGGGGCCTATACAGGCCGAAACTTACTTCTGTACCCTGTGAATGCCTAATGTACCTCCAGCCACCAAATACTACGTTCTTAGTTGTCAGGTAAACTGATGTGGGCTAATTTTTGGGGCCTTTTATGGCCGACACTTACTTCTTTATCCTGTGAATGCCTAATGTACCTTCAGCCACAGAATACTATGTTCTTAGCTGTCAGGTAAACCCATTTGGGCTACTTTTTTGGGGCCTTTTATGGCCGAAACGTACTTCTTTATCCTGTAAATGCCTAATGTACCTTCAGCCACAGAATACTATATTCTTAGCTGTCAGGTAAACCCATGTGGGCTATTTTTTGGGGCCTTTTATGGCCGACACTTACTTCTGTATCCAGTGAATGCCTAATGTACCTTCAGCTAAAGAATACTACGTTCTTAGCTGTCAATTAAACCCATGTGGGTTAATTTTTTGGGGTTATACAGGCCGACACTTACTTCTGTACCCTGTGAATGCCTATTTTGTCTCCAATGGTCTGAAAAAAATTTTTTGGGTCAAAATGACTGTATTTTGGTCTCCAAGTGTCTAAAAAGCCTATTTTAGTCAAAATAACTGCATTTGGTCACCAAAGGTCTGAAAAACAATTTTAGTCAAAATGACTGTATTTTTGTCTTTTAGACCCTTAAAAAGCTGGGTTTAGACAAGATTTGTCTAAAATCGGCCATTTGGGCTCCAATGGCCTGAAAAAAATGTTTTGGTCAAAATGACTCTATTTTGGTCTCCAAGTGTCTAAAAAACCTTTTTTTAGTCAAAATAACTGCATTTGGTCACCAAACGTCTGAAAAAAAATATAGTCAAAATGACTACATTTATGTCTTGTAGAGCCTTAAAAAGCCGGTTTTAGGCAAGATTTTAGACATTTGGCTCCAATGGGCTGAAAAAATGTTTTTGGTCAAAATGACTCTATTTTGGTCTCCAAGTGTCTAAAAAGCCTTTTTTAGTCAGAATAACGGCATTTGGTCATCAAAGGTCTGATTTTTTTTTTCTCAAAATTACTGTATTTTTGTCTTTTAGACCCTTTAAAAGCTGGGTTTAGACAAGATTTGTCTAAAATCGGCCATTTGGGCTCCAATGGCCTGAAAAAAATGTTTTGGTCAAAATGACTCTATTTTGGTCTCCAAGTGTCTAAAAAACCTTTTTTTAGTCAAAATAACTGCATTTGGTCACCAAACGTCTGAAAAAAAATATAGTCAAAATGACTACATTTATGTCTTGTAGAGCCTTAAAAAGCCGGTTTTAGGCAAGATTTTAGACATTTGGCTCCAATGGCCTGAAAAAATGTTTTTGGTCAAAATGACTCTATTTTGGTCTCCTAGTGTCTAAAAAGCCTTTTTGTTAGTCAGAATAACTGCATTTGGTCACCAAAGGTCTGAAAAAAATATTTAGTCAAAATTACTGTATTTTTGTCTTTTAGAGCCTTAAAAAGCCTGTTTTTAGACAAGATAACTTTATTTGGGCTCCAATGGCCTGAGAAATTGTTTTTGGTCAAAATTACTCTATTTTGGTCTCCAAGTGTCTAAAAAGCCTTCTTTAGTCAAAATAACTGCATTTATTCACCAAAGGTCTGACAACATTTTTTAGTCAAAATGACTGTATTTTTTGTCTTTTAGAGTCTTTAAAAGCCGGTTTTAGACAAGATAACTGCATTTGGTCTCCAATGGTCTTTTTTTGTCAAAATGAATGTATTTAGTATTCTGTGGCTGAAGGTACATTAGGCATTCACAGGATATTGAAGTAAGTGTCGGCCATAAAAGTCCTCAAAAATTAGCCTGACAGCTAAGAACGTAGTATTTGGTGGCTTAAGGTACATTAGGCATTCACAGGGTACAGAAGTAAGTGTCGGCCTGTATCGGCCCCAAAAATTAGCCAAGGGTTGAACTGACAGCTAAGAACGTAGTATTCTGTGGCTGAAGGTGAGTGTCAGGTAAACGCATGTGGGCTAATTTCTAGGGCCTTTTATGGCCGATACTTACTTCTGTATCCTGTGAATGCCTAATGTACCTTCAGCCACAGAATACTACGTTCTTTGCTGTCAGTTAAACCCATGTGAGCTAATTTTTGGGGCCTATACAGGCCGACACTTACTTCTGTATCATGTGAATGCCTAATGTACCTCCAGCCATTAAATACTACGTTCTTTGCTGTCAGTTAAACCCATGTGAGCTAATTTTTGGGGCCTATACAGGCCGACACTTACTTCTGTATACTGTGTGAATGCCTAATGTACCTCCAGGCACCAAATACTACGTTCTTAGTTGTCAGGTAAACCCATGTGGGCTAATTTTTGGGGCCTTTTAAGGCCGACACTTACTTCTGTATCCCGTGAATGCCTAATGTACCTTCAGCCACAGAATACTACGTTCTTAGCTTTCTTTTTTTTTTTTTGGATTTATTGTTCTTTATTTCAATTTCAAGGAGAATTACAACACAAAGTATAATATATACCTCCAAGGCATAAACAAAAAGAGAACGAGAACCACAATACAAGCCCCCATCCTCTTCCCAGTACACAATGTGTTCACATTCAAAGAAATATTCATCATTTTCCAGGGTACCAATAGTGCCCGCAATAAGAAAGAGAAAAAAAATCCTTGACGAGGAAACAGTTTGTCCAGATCGCAAGGCTCTTACCCAATCTTCCTTTTCACTCTTCCCTCTCCCTTCCTCTCCAAACATCACTGCTGCCCCCTTTAATCTACCTCTGTATTGTGTCTTCCGAGAAGACAGCTATGGAGTTCATCTTTCCGTCTCCTACACTATTCTTTTCTCCTTTCCACTTTTTTCCCCTCCCTCCCTACCCTCCCCCCCTTCCCTCACTCATACTATCAGACAAACATCCACTCGCAAAAAAAACAAAAAATAAACATTTTTTAAAAAAATTTTCTCCTCCCCCTCTCCCCCCCTCCCCCTCTCCTCCCTCAACCAGGGCCTCCAAAACGCTGAACCTTTGTAGTCTAGTCCCCCAAGCTCATATTTTAGGGTGCTAAGTGGAGAAGTTGTTTCCCCTCATCCGAGGTCGTAAATAAGTTCCAGATACCCCATATCGCCTTATATTGTTCGTATTTGTTTTGTGAGGAAAGTACTAAATCCTCCATTTTATTTATATGCTCTAATTTCCGTGCCCATTCAGATACTGAGGGGGGATTTGTCCTCCTCCAGTATTGCGGTATGCATGCTCTTGCAGCATTCATCATATGAGGTAATATCGATCTTTCATATTTCTTCCTTGATAGCCCCGATATCTGCAAGAGGCAAAAGGCTGCATCTCCCTCAATTCTATAATCCGTTATTTTCTGAATTATACCCCCTACTTCAGACCAGTATTTCTTTATATCTGGGCAATTCCAGAAAATATGGTACAACGTACTCTCTCCCTCCCCACATCTCCAGCACCTATCAGATTCCTGGGGATACCACTTATGTAATTTATCTGGTGTATTATACCATCTGGTTAAGATCTTATAATTTGTTTCCTGAATTTTAGTGCACTTTGTTGGCCCGAATGTTAACCTACATATTCTCTGTACCTGTGCTATTGTTATATCCCTATTTAAATCTGATTTCCACTTTTCCACCCAATTTAATTTCTGTTGTTCTATTGGGGTATTCATCATTTTTATATAGCATAGAGAGGACACGTCCACTACTCTCCCCCTTCTCACATAGCCTCTCAAAGTTTGTCAACAGTTTTACAAATTTCTCCGGCCTTGGGAGCGACTCCAAGAAATGTTGTACCTGGAGCGCCTCCCAAAGGGGGAGGCCAAATGGTCCGTTCCTATCTGTTAAATTAGGGATCGAGGGCCAGCTCCTCTGATTCGCAAACGTTTTTACACTTACTTGTCCGGATTCTCATAGTTTTTTGAAATACTGTCTATCCAGTCCTGGGGTAAAGTTTGGGTTCCCCAATATAGGATATAGAGGGAAATCTATTGTTGTTAACTTTTGCCTCAGGGATTGCTGATTACCTATCTTTATAGTATTTCCTATCAATGGGTGTGTTTTTAATGTCTTAGGGAGACTCTGATAGCACCATAACGCTCTCTTTAAGGACACTGCAGTCTGTGCCTGTTCTATTTGAACCCAAATCTTCATTTCCGAATGGTGCCACCAATCTATTATTCTATTTAGCTGTATGGCATGATAGTATCTACATAGATCTGGGATCGCAAGTCCTCCCATATGCTTAGGCAAAGTTAAGCTATTACGAGCTATGTGTGGCTCCTTTTTGGCCCAGATATATCTAGTAAACATTCCATGTATGGTTTTAAAGAAGCTATTCGATATTTTGATAGGCAGAGCTCGCTTCAAATATAAATATTTTGGTAAGATGTTCATTTTTATTAGGTTCCCCCTCCCAAACCAAGACTGGAGTCCCCCCTCCCATTGGTCAAGAAGTCTCCTTGTCTCCTTGACCAGAGGGAGCAAATTCAGGTCGACTATCCTTGACAGGTCTGCTGATATATATGTCCCTAAATATTTCACTGCC